>NW_026126795.1:0-213714 GCF_943737965.1 Phodopus roborovskii | reverse complement strand
TTGTTTGGAGCCACCTTAGGGAAGGGTGTGAAGTGACATCAACTCATTATTTGATAATTTAGTTATATAAAACAATGATTATATCATCCTGACACTTGGAATTTGGTGCTCCCCATGTGGGGTCAAGTGCCACCTATCATCTAATTGCATAATAACAGTATTTAAATTGAGAATTCGTGTTAACACCCAAGGCGTAGTGTAAATATTTGTATAATTATGTAAACCATTAATCCTCTATTCCATGAAGAGTCCTGTAAAGTTACCTCTTGTGGAGTTCAGGCAATATCATCACATTTTATGATTAATTATTTCCATTGATGATGATGATGACATCCTTCACTACTTGGAGTCTGGCCATCCTCCCCTGCCAGTTAAAATGCTACATCACCTTATTTATTGTGACAGTTAACTATTACTGACATATTTATTATTTAAATTATTTAAACGATGGGCAATGATATCACCAATTACGATTAGGTGCAAACTTCTGTCAGGGACAGCGAAGGCTGTAAACAGGGTCACAGCAGTTTCTTAATGATCTATGCATCACCCAGAGTATCAGGGTTGCTGGGGTGATTGAAGCCAGAAGATCTCCAGGGTGCCCTCCTAGAAGTACAAGGACTTCACCAAGGCACATGGTGGTCTGGTTGTTTGACTCCTGCTCTTCCTCCTCTATCTTCACATTGGTTGTGATCTTACAATTAGACAAGTAGGGCACAAGGTGGTCGGCACCCATCACCGATACCTCGCAAAAGGATGATGACCAGAACACGGAAGAACATCTCTCTCAGCTCTGCTGTTGAGGCTCCTCGGGGCAGTCATCTGTTTAGCTGACAGCAATACTTTTAGCTACTTCTGCTTTGCTGGCAAAGGCTAATCCTGCCAGGTCCTCTGCTGCACTGCAACAGAGATTCAGGCACTGCTGACGATGTCAGGCCAGCAGAGTCTATCAGGCAAGTCAGTATGATTATCCGATTATTGACCCATGGAATTATAAAAATCCGCATGACACCGAGACATAATCATGTCTGGCATGTCTGCCTAGGAATCGATGATAAAAAATTTCAATGACTTACATATTTAAAGATGTAATTCTTAAATTGTTTCTATAATAAAAAAACTGTGAAACCCTGAAGTTTGGCGCCACTTTGTATCATTCAATTGTGACAGACGATCTCAAACATTCAATATTTCATTTCTCAAATCTGTCATTTTCTACTACAGGAAGAGCAGAGTCCAAGTCCACCTTGCTGGTGTGAATTGTCTCCTGTGATTTCATTATTTATTTATTTCCTCTATTTTTAGTCCATGGTGATATTATTTTGACATCTCCCTATGAGTGAATTATGAGAAATTATCTCATTATTCATTCATTTGTTTTGTTCAATTCTATAATTAAAAACTCAATGATAACTTCAGATTTGAGCAACAATGTAGGAGTAAGGTATCCAACACCATCTACTTGTTCAAATTTTGTCATTGAAATATGAAAATCTGTCCTCATTTATTCAGTGATCACTGAGTTTTGAGCCTCCTTATGGGAGTCATGCCAGACCATCACATCATCTAAGACTATTATTGAACTGTACAATTAGGATATTCAGTAATAATTCATCATTTAATTAATGTATTTAAAATAAAGATGATGTTATGGACCATAAGTCCCATTTAGAGTGAGATTTTGGGAGTTGATGGTGTAACATCAGTGCTGCCATCTCCCTGATTATTTAGCCATTTAAATAATACATTACATCAGCCGCAGCTTTACGACTTTGGTGCCATCTTGCATGAGTTATAAAAATGCCAACTAATTTATTATCAAATTTAAGTTTTTAAATAAATCATTTTTCCAGGACGAGATCAATCTGACTTTCTCCATGTGCATTTAAGTATGCACCACCATATCATAATTCAATTATTTTTCATTATATTAATTATTGAAATTGATGAACATGTTGTCCTTCATGACAGGAGTCTGGCCAATCCTCCTGGGATAACATGTGACATCATTTAATTATCTAAATCACTGGAGCTTGGTTCCATCTTATGAAAGTTACTATGCAGGACTAGCCAATTACTGACTTATTGGATAAGGTAAAGAATGATGGTGTCATCTGTTATGGTTTGGCTGCTAAAGATTTACACAGCAAGAGATTGCTCCTAGAACTAATGACCAGAGGTTGAGGGACACTGGAATATCCAGTGAGTACTGTACTGATTATGTAATAATAGACTTTTATCGACTCTAATGATTAAATGATTTAAACATCTCTATTGTTTCGATCTTCAGTTCCTGGACAGTTTGCAAAAGAACTGACCCATGAAGTGATACAGTCAGCACCGCTATTCAGACTTCAATAATTTAATCAACTCATGATCGGAGAGTCTTAGCCAATGAACACTGGGGGCTGATTGACATGAACCACAACCAACTCTAAATAACCATGCTAGAAATTGGGGGAAAAATAGACTGTTAGGAATAATAATTATGAATCACAAATTACAGAAAGAAACATAAGACAATGTCTCAAAATCCTTAGTCATCAGCCAAATGCAATCAAAACTACTCCAAGACACCATGTACTCAAGCCAGGCAGAGGTAGGAATGAAGAGAAGTTTTTTTTTTTTTCTATAAACAGGAAAACATTGGTGTAGAGGCATTAATGAAAATGTTTCCATCCTGGAAATGACAGTGCATAAATACAGAAAATAGGCTTTGTTAACCACTAATGTACTGAGGGGGCTAATTATGCTGCTTTTGTGTCTTCACTTTCAGTAAGGAAACAGGATCACTTGCTTGAACTTTGTACATCAGTTTCTGCTCCTCCCAGCCCCAGCAAGACCTGAAGATATCACATTGCCTGTTACCCATCGCCACTTGTAGACCTGCAGGCCACAGAAGGAGGAAGCACACCAGAATCATTTAGAACTTCAATATGGCTTGTTTTATATCTGAGCTCAGACTTACCTGGCATCTAGTTGGTGGTACCCACTTTGGGGCTGGCTTGTTTATAGCCTAGTTGTAATACATGGTGACCAGCCAGGAACAACTCGCTGTGGCTTTCACGGTTTTCATGCTTAAATCGCTTTAGGCATGTTGTAGCCTGAGAGACTGTTAAATATGTATAACATAAAATTGAGTTCTGCTTTGTTTTCCTGTGAGAAACCCAGGTGGGCTGGAAAGGTGGGTAGCACAATATTTATGTGGGGGCTGCAATAGAAATGTGAGGAATGTTGGATCATAAGGTTACCTCTAAAACTGGTTTTCTGTCTGTATCCTATCATAAGGTACATTTTTATATCTCAAAATTTTGAAATTTACTATAATAAAAGGTCAACGAAGTCATATGTAAAGATGGGAATTATTAAATTGTTGTCATCAGGATTTTTAAAATTATAAGTTAATCCCTCAGGTAATCACACTGCTCTGTAATGACAGAATTCTCTTGCCTGACCTCATCACCAGCGCCTGATCTTGTCATCGGTGTAGGACCTGAGATAATGGTCCCATTCCTGGCCCAGCAGCACGACAAAGAAGAGGGTCAGCTGAAAGATGGCTGCAGCCAAGTATCAATTCTAGTGATAGGAAGAAAGAGACATGTCCTTCCTGGTTTTGGGTCGTTATCCTCTTTCGAGGTCTCATGATGGTGTCGACTTTTAATGCCGCTTCAGTGTCTTCTCTCTGCTTACCACGTCCTTGTCGTGAAGATGTGGAGGAAGAGCAGGCAGTCAAATACCCAGACCACCACGCCGCCTTGGTGAAGTCTTGCAGCTTCTCGGAGGGCACCATGCGCACCTTCTGACCTCAATCATCCAGCATCCCTAGTACTCTGGGAGATGAGAGATCATTCAGATAAGCCAACAGCTCTAGACTTTCAAACTTTGTCCCTGATGGATATTTGCACCCTAATCACAATCGGTGATGGCATTGCCTGTGGTTTAAGTGAATGAAGAATTTAAATGGGTAAGTCCTTAGCTGGCTACAAAAGAGGCATTGGTACTTCACTGGGAGGGAAGATATAGACTCATCTATGAAGTGTATATTATCATCATCAATTGAAACAATAATCATAAAGTGATGCTGTTGCAGATTAACGCCACAAGAGGGAGCATTGTAGGTCTCTTTTCATGGAATGGAGGATTTTTGTTTTACATAGCTACATTATATGTTTACATTATATTTGCTATTGAACAAGAATTGTCACTTAATTTGTTTTAAGCATGCAATTATTTGATTCAGATGCAATCAAATTCTAGGTACCATAGATGATATAATTCATTGCTTTATTTTATTACAATAATCAAATATTACTTCATATAACATCATACACTTCCCTAAGGAGGCTCCAATCCAGACTCCACAACGATGCTGTCGTATTTAATTTAAATATTTTCATTTGTATATTTGATATTTGAGGTTTATAATACACGCTTCCACATCGTGGAACCACAGTCCATTGACTATGGATTACTGTCTAATTTCTATTTTAATAATCAAATAACAACATAATCAGATTATTAAATGGTCTGCCATATTCGACACAATTGTTCCCTTTCTACTTGATTCCCTATGACATTACTGTGTGAAACTCCAGCCTCATCCCTTATTTAATCACAGAGCTTAGTGAACTGTTTCTATGCTTAAATTTCATTGTAAGGTGCTTAAAAAGCTATCAGAGATTTAATGTTGGACGGCTGCCTCAAAAGAGATGTGACTGAAATCCATTAGTCGCTAAATCTACTCTAAGAAGAGCTGATTATCACCTCCGTGAAGGAAGTTAACAATGGAAAACTCAGCTTTTCATTATACTAAAAAGAGTCTTTCTTATCTTTGGTTGCATAGTGTTACTTCTTAGCAGAGAGAGCATCCATAAACAGAAGCCTTTTGAACTGTTTTCTCCATAGATTATGTGCCTCCTCCGGGTGAACAAAACCAAATTTGTAACCACGTTCTGTTGAGGTCTCAGTGATGGTACTGACCTCCTTGTGCTAGCCATTGACCAGACTGCAACCAGTTTGTGTGACAAGTAAGAGCAGGTAGTCAAAAGCAGACCACCATTCTGCCTTGTGAAGTCTCTTCTAGCCTGGATGAGCACCATTCAATCTTCGGACTCCAACATCCAGCATCCCTAGCTCTCTGAAGATATATAGGTCATTCCGAAATGCTCTGCCCGTGTCTACAACTTTCCTAACTTTGTCCTGACAGATATTTCAGAATCAAATGCTGTCATCAGAATTTTTAGGAGATACTTATCTTGAGGCTGTAAAGTCCAAAAGTACTTCAATGAAGTTGCTTTGAAACTTGGGCCTCTGACATCAGGATACAGAATGCATGAAGGGTTTCCCAGGCACCATTTATGATCCAATGCTGGCTGATCTAGTGCCTCTCCCACATGCTAAAAGTAGCATACCCACCGATTAACTAACCTACAGCCTCACTGAATCTCTCAAAAACAAAGGGCTCTTCCTTGGAGTTATAATTTTTTTTTTTTACCAATCTCTCAAGTTACCACATGCCTATAGTGACATAAGTATTAGAAAACGAAAGCATTCATTATGCCATCCAAGTACATTGAGAGTATTTTAAATCTGTTTCCTATGCTTCAATTTTCTAATTTCTAGAATAGAAACAATGCAATTAACGCCTCTACCGCATTCTTTTTCTCTTTATTGAAAATGAAATAAACTCCCTCTCATTCTATTACATTTGTAGGAACTTGAACCTTGGTTTGTTTAGATTTGCCTTTGGCTGATGACTAAGGATGTTGAGCACTGTCTTATGTTTCTTTCTAGTCATTTTGGATTCCTCAATTGATAGTTCTCTATTAAGGTCTGTGCCCCACTTCCTAATATGGTTATTTAGAGTTATTTATTTTTGGTGCTGTGTCATGTTATCAGCCCGTCAGAGTTCATTAGATGAGATTCCTTGATCAGGAGATTATTCACTTATTCCATTTTTAAAATCGCATATGTGTCCTTCAGGGGTGAGTTCTGTTGCAACCTCTCAGAAACTGATGATGCGAAACAATACAGTTTTTTGTAAATCAGTAACTGTTCGATTGTTAAATGTACTATTACATAATAAGGAATCACTGGATAACGCAGTGTCCCTCACTCTCTGGGCATGCTTCTGATACTCATCTCCTGCTGTGTCAATCGCACTGCAGCCAAATGACCGATGACACCATCATTACTTACACAATCAAAGTAGTTTATAATTGGATAGTCCTGCATACTTAACTGTCATAAAGGTGGAACCACAACTCCGGTGGTCGTCAAGGGAGGGGCACATAGATAATTAAATAATGCCACATGATTGACTCCAAGGGAGGAATGTCCAGACTCCAGTCACTAAGAACAATATCTTTCATCGATTTAAATAATTAACATATAACGAAAAACACAATAATGATAGGGTGGTGCATCCTTAACTCCTACATGGAGTAGTCAGACTCATCTCTTCCTAGAATAAATGATTTGTTTAAAAAATTAAATTGATAACTAATTAGTTGGCGTTCTATAGTAACACTGACGAGGCGGCACCAAAGTCCTAAAATTACGCTGATGGAATGATCTATTTAACTAGAGAAATGACGAAGTAATGAGATGATGCGCCACATGAGCAACTCTCAAAATCTGACTCAAAAAGGGACTCATGGTCCATAAAATTACTCTGTATTTTAAATATGTTAATTAAATAATGAATTATTATTTAAATTTTCTCAGTTTACCAGTTGAAAAAAGTAATTGTAGTATTAGTGATAAGATGGCCTGGCACGATGGACTCCCATAAGGAGGCTCAAATCGCCAGTGACCACTGAATGGCTAACGACAGATTTTCGTAATTAAATGAAAAAACATTAAACTAGTGGATGGTGTTTTGTGCGTGGAGCCTAAATGACTGCTCAATACTGAAGGTCATTTAGTTCTTAATCATCGATTTGAACAATAAATGATAATAAAGAGATAATTCCATGATTCACTCAGAGATGATTTAAATGATATCAACATTGATTTTTAAATAACAAATAAATAATGAAATTAAAAGAGACACTTTGACACCAACAACGTGGCGCTGACTCCACTCTTCCTTGGAGTAGAATAAGACAGATTTTAAATAATGAAACGATCAGATATTTAGATCATCTGTCACACTTGAGTCACACAAGGTGGCACCCAAACTCAGGGTTCTCAGATTACATAATTAAACAATTTAATAATTACATATTTACATATGTAAGTCACTGACTCCTTTTCGTATTATCAATTCCTGGGCAGCGTTTTGCCAGATAAGAGAAAACGTTGTCATCATGGATTTTTAAACTTAAAAGTTAATCCTCAGATAATCACACTGTCTTACCTGATGAATCCTCTGTCCTGACCTCAGCTATCGCCTGGATCTCTGTCGGGTGCGGCAGGACCTGAGATAATGGTCCCATTCCTGGCCTAGCAGTATCAGCCAAAATGTTGATATCAGCTGAAAAGATGGCTGCAGCCGGGTATCACCAGCATAGAAGAAAGAGACATGTCCTTCCGTGTTCTGGGTCGTCATCCTCTTTGCGAGGCTCCCGGTGATGGTGCTTCCACCTCCTTTGTGCCACTATGTCTTCTCATCGTCGATCACGTCCGATGTGGAGGATGAGAAGAGCAGGGCAGTTTGACACCCAGTCCACCATGCCGGCTCTGGTGAAGTCCTTGTACTTCGGAGGGCACCATGCAATCTTCTGAGTCAATCATCCAGCGTCCCTAGTACACTGGGAGATGAGAGATCATTCAGAAGATGCTCTGCCCAAGTCTACAACTTTCCTAACTTTGTCCCTTGACAGATATTTGCAATTCAATCACAATCGCATATGTATTGCCTGTGGTTCAAGTAATTTAAAGAATTAAATAAATGTCCTAATAGCTGTCACAAAAAGATATGTGATGTAGCATTTCACTGAGGCATGGCCAGACTCCATTCATGAAGCATGTCATCATCATCAATTGAAACAATGAATCCATAAAAGTGATGCTGTTGCAGATTAACGCCACAAGAGGGAGCATTACAGGTCTCTTCATGAATGGAGGATTTTTGTTTTACATAGCTATATAGATGTTTACATTATCTTTGGTATTAACAAGAATTGTCAATTTAATTGCTTTAAGCATGTAATTAGATGATCTGAGGCACCAAATTCCAGGTGCCATGGGATGATATAATCGTCGTTTTATTTTATTAAATAATCAAATATTGAGTTGATGTAACATCATACACTTCCCTAAGGAGGCTCCAAACTAGACCCGTCAACGATGCTGAATGTGATTAATTTAAATATTTTCACTACATTTATGATATTTTGAGGTCTATAATAATTGCCTCCCACATCGTGGAACCACAGTCCACTGGATCATGGATTATCTAATCTCCTATTTTAATAATCAAATAACAACATAATCAGACGATGAAATGGTCTGCCATACTCGACACAATTGTTCCTCACTTGACCCCACACATGATTGTGTGAAACTCCCAGCCTCTGTCCCTTATTTAATCACAGAGTTTAGCAAACTGTTTCTATGCTTAAATGTCATTGTGTATGCAGTGTTTTAGAAGCTATCACATATTTAATGTTGGACGGCTGCCTCAAAAGAGATGGACTGAAATCCAATAGTCGCTAAATCTACTCTGAATAAATGGATTATCACCTCCTGAAAGGAAGTTAACAATGGAAAACTCAGCTTTCAATTGACAGTACTGTGAGTCTTATTATCTTTGGTTGCTTGGTGTTACTTCTTAGAGAGAGAGCATCCATAAACAGACGCTTTTGAACTGTTTCTCCACAGACTATGTTCTCCGATAATTAGGTAATCTTGAATTTATAACCAGTCGTCCTGTTGTGAGGTCTCAGTGATGGTACTGACCTTCCTTGTGCCACTACTTTTCTCATCGATCACAACCAATGTAAAGATGGGGAAGGAAGAGCAGGTAGTCAAAAGCACCACCATTCTGGCCTTGGTGAAGTCCTTCTAATGCCTGACAGCACCATTCAATCTTCAACTCAACATCCAGCATCCTCAGCTCTCTGGAAGATATATAGGTCATTCCGAAATGCTCTGCCCATGTCTACAACTTTCCTAACTTTGTCCTGACAGATATTTGTGAATCAAATGCTGTCATCAGAATTTTTAGGGAGATACTTATCTTGGGAGGCTGTAAAGTCCCAAGGAAAACACCTCCACGAAGCTGCTCTCTGAAACTTGGCCCGTGACACCAGGATACAGAATGCATGAAGGGTTTCCAGGCACCATTTATGATCCAACGTTCTGTCACAAGCATTCTAGTGCCCTCCCACATGCTAAAAGTATATACCCACCGATTAACTAACCTTACAGCCTCACTGAATTTCTCAAAAAACAAAGCAGGGCCTCTTCCTTTGAGTTATAATTTTTTTTTTTTTTTTTTTTACCAATTCCTCAAGTTACCACATGCCTATAGTGACATAAGCATGAAAACGAAAGCACTGAATATGCCATCCAAGTACATTGATGAGTATTTTAAATCTGTTTCTATGCTTCAATTTTCTAATTTCTAGAATAGAAACAATGCAATTAATCGCCTCTACCGTATTCCTTTTCTCTTTATTGAAAATGAAATAAACTCCCCTCTCATTCTATTACATTTGCAGGAACTTGAACCCTGGTTTGTTTAGATTTGCCTTTGGCTGATGACTAAGGATGTTGAGCACTGTCTTATGCTTCTTTCAGTCATTTTGGATTTCCCAATTGATAGTTCTCTATTAAGGTCTGTGCCCCACTTCCTAATATGGTTATTTAGAGTTATTTATTTTTCTTGGTGCTGTGTCATGTTATCAGCCCGTCAGAGTTCATTAGATGAGATTCCCTGATCAGGAGATTATTCACTTATTCCATTTTTAAAATCGGTGGACACTGTGTCCTTCAGGGGTGAGTTCTGTTGCAACCCTCAGAAACTGATGATGCTAAACAATACAGTTTTTTAAATTGTGGAAAATCATTCGATTGTTAAAAATGTACTATTACATAATAAGGAATCACTGGATAAATTTAGTGTCCCTCACTCTCTGGGCACTGCTTCTGATACCGATCTCCCAAGCAAACACCGCACTGCAGCCAAATGACCGATGACACCATCATTACTTACACAATCAAAGTAGCTTATAATTGGATAGTCCTGCATACTTAACTGTCATAAGGTGGAACCAAACTCCGGTGGTCGGCCAAGGGAGTGGCACATAGATAATTAAATAATGCCACATGATTGGACTCCAAGGGAGGAATGTCCAGGACTCCAGTCACTAAGAACAATATCTTCATCGATTTAAATAATTAACATATAACGAAATGATTAAATAATGACAGAGTGGTGCATCCTTAACTCCCACATGGACAGCTGACTCATCTCTTCCCTAGAATAATGATTTGTTTAAAACAATTGATAACTAATTAGTTGGCGTTTTATAGTAACACTGACGCAGGCGTGCACCAAAGTCCTAAAAATTACGCTGATGGAATGATCTATTTAACTAGAGAAATGACGAAGTAATGAGATGATGTTACATGAGCAACTTCCTAAAATCTGACTCCAAAAGGGACTCATGGTCCATAAAATTACCTGTATTTTAAATATGTTAATTAAATAATGAAATTATTATTTAAATTTCCTAGTTTACCAGTTGGAAAAGTAATTGTAGTATTAGGTGATAAGATGGCTCATAATGTAATGGACTCCCATAAAGAGGCTCAATCACCAGTGACCACTGAATGCTTAATCTACAGATTTTCGTAATTAAATGAAAAAACATTAAACTAGTGGATGGTGTTTGTGCGTGGAGCCCAAATGACTGCTCAATACTGAAGCGTCATTTAGTTCTTAATCATCGATTTGAACAATAAAATGAAGGAATAAAGAGATAATCTCCCATGATTCACCTTAGAGAGATGACGAAAATGATATCAACATTGATTTAAATAAATAAATAAATAATGAAATCACAAGAGACATTTGCCACCAACAACGTGGCTCCAGACTCCACTCTTCCTTGGAGTAGAATAAGACAGATTTTACACGAAACGATCAGATATTTAGATCAAATGTCACACTTGAGCTGCCACAAGGTGGCACCAAACTTCAGGGTTCTCAGATTACATAATTAAACAATTTAATAATTACATATTTACATATGTAAGTCACTGACCTTTTTCGTATTATCAATTCCTGGGCAGCTTTGCCAGTAGATAAGAGAAAACGCTGTCATCATGGATTTTTAAAATTCAATAAGTTAATCCTCAGATAATCACACTGTCTTACCTGATGAATCCTCTTGTCCTGACCTCATCACCAGCGCCTGATTCTGTCGTGGAAAGGCAGGACCTGAGATAATGGTCCCATTCTGGCCTAGCAGTATCAGCCAAAATGTTGATATCAGCTGAAAAGATGGCTGCAGCTGGGGCATCACCAGCATAGAAGAAAGAGACATGTCCTTCCGTGTTCTGGGTCGCCATCCCTTGCGAGGTCTCGGTGATGGTGTTTGAATTCTCCCAAAGCACTATGTCTCTCTCATCGCCGATCACGTCCGATGTGAGGATGTGGAGGAAGAGCAGGCAGTCGACAATTCAGTCCACCATGCCGGCCTTGGTGAAGTCCTTGTATCTCTCGGAGGGCACCATGCAATCTTCTGGAGTCAATCATCCAGCGTCCCTAGTACTCAGAGATGAGAGATCATCTAGAAGATGCTCTGCCCAAGTCTACAACTTTCTCCTAACTCTTGTCCCTGACAGATATTTGCACCCTAATCACAATCAAATGTGATGGCATTGCTCGTGGTTCAAGTAATTTAAAGAATTAACAAATAAGTCCCTTAATAGCTGTCACAAAAAGAGTGATGTAGTACTGTACTGGGAGGGAAGTATTGTACAGACTCCATTCATGAAGCATGTCATCATCATCAATTGAAACAATGAATCATAAAAGTGATGCTAAGGTAGATCAAAGCCACAAGAGGGAGCATTACAGGTCTCTTCATGGAATGGAGGTGATTTTTGTTTTACATAGCTATATAGATGTTTACATTATCTTTGGTATTAACAAGAATTGTCAATTTAATTGCTTTAAGCATGTAATTAGATGATCTGAGGCACCAAATTCCAGGTGCCATGGATGATATAATCGCTGTTTTATTTTATTAAATAATCAAATATTGAGTTGATGTAACATCATACACTTCCCTAAGGAGGCTCCAAACCAGACCTGTCAACGATGCTGTCGTGATTAATTTAAATATTTTCACTACATATTTGATATTTTGAGGTCTATAATAATGCCTCACATCGTGGAACCACAGTCCACTGATCATGGATTATCTAATCTCCTATTTTAATAATCAAATAACAACATAATCAGACGATGAAATGGTCTGCCATACTCGACACAATTGTTCCTCACTTGACCCCCACATGATTGTGTGAAACTCCCAGTTCATCCCTTATTTAATCACAGAGTTTAGTAAATCACTTTATGCTTAAATGTCATTGTGTATGCAGTGTTTTTAGAAGCTATCACATATTTAATGTTGGACGGCTGCCTCAAAAGAGATGGACTGAAATCCATTAGTCGCTAAATCTACTCTAACAAATGGATTATCACCTCCACGTGAAGGTGTTAACAATGGAAAAACTCAGCTTTCGATTGACAATTGTGAGTCTTCTTATCTTTGGTGGCATAGTGTTACTTCTTAGGAGAGAGCATCCATAAACAGAAGTTTCCTTTGAAACTGTTTCCTCCACAGACCTATGTTCTCCGATAATTAGGTAATCTTGAATTTGGTAGCCAGTCGTCCTGTTGCCCAGGGTCTCAGTGATGGTGGCTGACCTCCTTGTGCCACTACTTCTTCTCATAAGTAGATCACAACCAATGTAAAGATGGGAAGGAAGAGCAGGTAGTCAAAAGCAGACCACCATTCTGGCCTTGGTGAAGTCCTTCTACGTCTGGGACAGCACCATTCAATCTTCTGGACTCAACATCCAGCATCCCTAGCTCTCTGGAAGATATATAGGTCATTCCGAAAATGCTCTGCCCATGTCTACAACTTTCCTAACTTTGTCCCTGACAGATATTTGTGAATCAAATGCTGTCATCAGAATTTCCACGAGATACTTATCTTGGGAGGCTGTAAAGTCCCATGAAAACACTTCCACGAGCTGCTCTGAAACTTAGCCAGTGACACCAGGGATACAGAATGCATGAAGGGTTTCCAGGCACCATTTATGATCCAATGTTCTGTCACATTCTAGTGCCCCTCCCACATGCTAAAAGTAGCATACCCACCGATTAACTAACCTTACAGCCTCACTGAATTTCTCAAAAAACAAAGCAGGGCTCTTCCTTTGGAGTTATAATTTTTTTTTTTTTTTTACCAATCTCTCAAGTTACCACATGCCTATAGTGACATAAGCATGGACGAAAGCATCATTATGCCATCCAAGTACATTGATGAGTATTTTAAATCTGTTTCCTATGCTTCAATTTTCTAATTTCTAGAATAGAAACAATGCAATTAATCGCCTCTACCGCATTCCTTTTCTCTTTATTGAAAATGAAATAAACTCCCCTCCTCATTCTATTCCATTTGCAGGAACTTGAACCCCTGGTTTGTTTAGATTTGCCTTTGGCTGATGACTAAGGATGTTGAGCACTGTCTTATGTTTCTTTCAGTCATTTTGGATTCCTCAATTGATAGTTCTCTATTAAGGTCTGTGCCCCACTTCCTAATATGGTTATTTAGAGTTATTTATTTTTGGTGCTGTGTCATGTTATCAGCCCGTCAGAGTTCATTAGATGAGATTCCCTGATCAGGGAGATTATTCACTTATTCCATTTTAAAATCGGTGGACACTGTGTCCTTCAGGGGTGAGTTCTGTTGCAACCTCTCAGAAACTGATGATGCGAAACAATACAGTTTTTTGTAAATCGTGTAATCATTCGATTGTTAAAAATGTACTATTACATAATAAGGAATCACTGGATAACGCAGTGTCCCCTCTACTCTCTGGGCACTGCTTCTGATACCCGATCTCCTGCTGTGTCAATCGCACTGCAGCCAAATAACCGATGACACCATCATTACTTACACAATCAAAGTAGTTTATAATTGGATAGTCCTGCATACTTAACTGTCATAAGGTGGAACCAAACTCCGGTGGTCGTCAAGGGAGTGGCACATAGATAATTAAATAATGCCACATGATTGACTCCAAGGGAGGAATGTCCAGACTCAGTCACGAAGAACAATATCTTCATCGATTTAAATAATTAACATATAACGAGAAATGATTAAATAATGACAGGGTGGTGCATCCTTAACTCCCACATGGAGTAGTCAGACTCATCTCTTCCTAGAATAATGATTTGTTTAAAAAATTAAATTGATAACTAATTAGTTGGCGTTTTATAGTAACACTGACGAGCGGCACCAAAGTCCTAAAAATTACGCTTGATGGAATGATCTATTTAACTAGAGAAATGACGAAGTGATGAGATGATGTTACATGAGCAACTCTCAAAATCTGACTCCAAAAGGGACTCATGGTCCATAAAATTACCTGTATTTTAAATATGTTAATTAAATAATGAATTATTATTTAAATTTCCTACTTTACCAGTTGAAAAAGTAATTGTAGTATTAGGTGATAAGATGGCCTGGCACGATGGACTCCCATAAGGAGGCTCAAATCGCCAGTGACCACTGAATGCATAACGACAGATTTTCGTAATTAAATGAAAAAACATTAAACTAGTGGATGGTGTTTTGTGTGTGGAGCCTAAATGACTGCTCAATACTGAAGCGTCATTTAGTTCTTAATCATCGATTTGAACAATAAAATGAAGGAATAAAGAGATAATCTCCCATGATTCACCTAGAGAGATGACGAAATGATATCAACATTGATTTAAATAAATAAATAAATAATGAAATCACAAGAGACACTTTGACACCAACAACGTGGCTCCAGACTCCACTCTTCCTTGAGTAGAATAAGACAGATTTTAATAATGAAACGATCAGATATTTAGATCATCTGTCACACTTGAGTCACACAAGGTGGCACCAAACTTCAGGGTTCTCAGATTACATAATTAAACAATTTAATAATTACATATTTACATATGTAAGTCACTGACCTTTTTCGTATTATCAATTCCTGGGCAGCCTTGCCAGATAAGAGAAAAACGCTGTCATCATGGATTTTTAAAATTCAATAAGTTAATCCTCAGATAATCACACTGTCTTACCTGATGAATCCTCTTGTCCTGACCTCATCACCAGCGCCTGGATCTCTGTCGTGGTGCGGCAGGACCTGAGATAATGGTCCCATTCCTGGCCTAGCAGTATCAGCCAAAATGTTGATATCAGCTGAAAAGATGGCTGCAGCCGGGGCATCACCAGCATAGAAGAAAGAGACATGTCCTTCCGTGTTCTGGGTCGTCATCCTCTTGCGAGGTCTCGGTGATGGTGTCGACCTCCCCTTGTGCCACTATGTCTTCTCATCGTCGATCACGTCCGATGTGAGGATGTGGAGGAAGAGCAGGCAGTCGACACCCAGTCCACCATGCCGGCCTTGGTGAAGTCCTTGTACTTCTCGGAGGGCACCATGCAATCTTCTGGAGTCAATCATCCAGCGTCCCTAGTACTCTGGGAGATGAGAGATCATTCAGAAGATGCTCTGCCCAAGTCTACAACTTTCCTAACTTTGTCCCTGACAGATATTTGCACCCTAATCACAATCGGTGATGGCATTGCCTGTGGTTCAAGTAATTTAAAGAATTAAATAAATAAGTCCTTAATAGCTGTCACAAAAAGAGGTGATGTAGCATTTCACTGGGAGGGAAGCATGGCCAGACTCCATTCATGAAGCATGTCATCATCATCAATTGAAACAATGAATCATAAAAAGTGATGCTGTTGCAGATTAACGCCACAAGAGGGAGCATTACAGGTCTCTTCATGGAATGGAGGATTTTTGGTTTCTACATAGCTATATAGATGTTTACATTATCTTTGGTATTAACAAGAATTGTCAATTTAATTGCTTTAAGCATGTAATTAGATGATCTGAGGCACCAAATTCCAGGTGCCATGGATGATATAATCGTCGTTTTATTTTATTAAATAATCAAATATTGAGTTGATGTAACATCATACACTTCCCTAAGGAGGCTCCAAACCAGACCCGTCAACGATGCTGTCGTGATTAATTTAAATATTTTCACTACATATTTGATATTTTGGAGGTCTATAATAATTGCCTCCCACATCGTGGAACCACAGTCTACTGATCATGGATTATCTAATCTCCTATTTTAATAATCAAATAACAACATAATCAGACGATGAAATGGTCTGCCATACTCGACACAATTGTCTCTCACTTGACCCCCACATGATTGTGTGAAACTCCCAGGCTCATCCCTTATTTAATCACAGAGTTTAGTAAACTGTTTCTATGCTTAAATGTCATTGTGTATGCAGTGTTTTTAGAAGCTATCACATATTTAATGTTGGACGGCTGCCTCAAAAGAGATGGACTGAAATCCAATAATCGCTAAATCTACTCTAACAAATGGATTATCACCTCCCTGAAGGAAGTTAACAATGGAAAACTCAGCTTTCGATTGACAATTGTGAGTCTTATTATCTTTGGTTGCATAGTGTTACTTCTTAGGAGAGAGAGAATCCATAAACAGAAGCCTTTGAAAGGTTTCTCCACAGACTATGTTCTCTGATAATTAGTTAACCTTGAATTTGGTAACCAGTCATCCTGTTGCGAGGTCTCAGTGATGGTAC
This sequence comes from Phodopus roborovskii, assembly GCF_943737965.1. NCBI lineage: Eukaryota > Metazoa > Chordata > Mammalia > Rodentia > Cricetidae > Phodopus > Phodopus roborovskii. The sequence goes on along the minus strand of NW_026126795.1, from coordinate 196,852 downwards.
TGACCTCCTTGTGCCACTACTTCTTCTCATCGTAGACCACAACCAATGTGAAGACGGGGAGGAAAGAGCACGTAGTCAAAACCAGACCACCATTCTGGTCTTGGTGAAGTCCTTCTATGTCTCGGACAGCACCATTCAATCTTCTGGACTCAATCATCCAGCATCCTAGCTCTCTGGAAGATATATAGATCATTCTGAAAATGTGCTGCCCATGTCTACAACTTTCCTAACTTTGTCCCTGACAGATATTTGCGAATCAAATGCTGTCATCAAAATTTCTAGGAGATACTTATCTTGGGAGGCTGTAATGTCCCACGAAAACACTTCCTCGGAATCTGCTCTCTGGCACTTGGCCCATGATACCAGGATACAGAATGCATGAATGTGTGCCTGGCACCATTTATGATCCAACGTTCTGTCACATTGTAGTGCCCCTCCCACATGCTAAAAGTACCATACCTACCGATTAACTAACCTTACAGCCTCACAGAATTTCTCACAAAAACAAAGCAGGGCTCTTCCTTTTGAGTTATACTTTTTTTTTTTTTTTTTTTTTTACCAATCTCTCAAGTTACCACATGCCTGTAGTGACATGAGCATGAAAACGAAAGCATCACTATGCCATCCAAGTACATTGATGAGTATTTTAAACCTGTTTTCTATGCTTCAGTTTTCTAATTTCTAGAATGGAAACAATGCAATTAATCGCCTCTACCACATTCCTTTTCTCTTTATTGAAAATGAAATAAACTCCCCTCCTCATTCTATTACATTTGGAGGAACTTGAACCCCTGGTTTGTTTACATTTGCATTTGGCTGATGACTAAGGATATTGAGCACTGTCTTATGTTTTTTTTTTAGTTATTTTTGATTCCTCAATTGATAGTTCTCTATTAAGTTCTGTGCCCCGCTTTCTAATATGGTCATCTAGAGTTATTTATTTTTGGTGCTGTGTCATGTTATCAGCCCGTCAGAGTTCATTAGATGAGATTCCCCTGATCAGGAGATTATTCACTTATTCCATTTCTAAATCGGTGGACACTGTGTCCTTCAGGTGTGAGTTCTGTTGCAACCTCTCAGAAACTGATGATGCGAAACAATACAGTTCTTTGTAAATCGTGTAATCATTCGATTGTTAAAAATCTACTATTACATAATAAGGAATCACTGGATATGCGCAGTGTCCCTCACTCTCTGGGCACTGCTTCTGATACCGATCTCATGCTGTGTCAGTCGCACAGCAGCCAAATGACCGATGACACCATCATTACTTACGCAATCAAAATAGTTTATAATTGGATAGTCCTGCATACTTAACTTTCATAAGGTGGAACCAAACTCTAGTGATCGTCAAGGTAGTAGTACTTAGGTAATTAAATAATGCCACATGATTGACTCCCAGGGAGGATTGTCCAGACTCCAGTCACGAAGAACAACATCTTCATCGATTTAAATAAATAACATATAACGAAAAATGATTAAATCATGACAGTGTGGTGCATCCTTAACTCCCACATGGAGTAGTCAGACTGTTCTCTTCCTAGAATAATGATTTGTTTAAAAAATTATATTGATAATTAATTAGTTGGCGTTTTATATTAACACTGACGAGGCGGCACCAAAGTCCTAAAAATAACGCTGATGGAATGATCTATTTAACTAGAGAACTGATGAAGTAATGAAATGATGTTACATGAGCAACTCTCAAAATCTGACTCCAAAAGGGACTTATGGTCCATAAAATTACCTGTATGTTAAATAAGTTAATTAAATAATGAATTGTTATTTAAATTTCCTAGTTTAACAGTTAAAAAAGTAATTGTAGTATTAGATGATATGATGGCCTGGCATGATGGACTCCCATAAGGAGGTTCAAAACGCCAGTGACCGCTGAATGCATAATGACAGATTTTCGTAATTAAATGAAAAAACATTAAACTAGTAGATGGTGTTTTGTATGTGGAGCCTAAATGACTGCTCAATACTGAAGGGTCATTTAGTTCTTAATCATCGATTTGAACAATAAAATGAAGGAATAAAGAGATAAGTTTTCATGATTCACCCCTAGAGATATAACGAAATGATATTAACATCGATTTAAATAAATAAATAAATAAATAAATAAATAAATAATGAAATCACAAGAGACACTTTAACACCAACAACGTGGATCCAGACTCCACTCTTCCTTGAGTAGAATAAGACAGATTTTAATAATGAAACAATCAGATATTTAGATCATCTGTCACACTTGAGTCACACAAGGTGGCACCAAGCTTCAGGGTTCACAGATTACATGATGAAACAATTTAATACTTACATAATTACGTATGTAAGTCATTGACCTTTTTCGTATTATCAATTCCTGGGCAGACTTGCCAGATAAGAGAAACAATGCTGTCATCATGGATTTTTAAAATTCAGTAAGTTAATCCTCAGATAATCACACTGTCTTTCCTGATGAATTCTCTTGGCCTGACCTCATCCCCAGCGCCTGGACCTCTGTTGTGGTGCGGCAGGACCTGAGATAGTGGTCCCATTCCTGGCCTGGCAGTATTAGCCAAAATGTTGATATCAGCTGAAAAGATGGCTGCAGCAGGGGCATCACCAGCATAGATGAAAGAGAGATGTCCTTCCGTGTTCTGGGTCGTCATCCTCTTGCGAGGTCTCGGCGATGGTGTCGACCTCCTCGTGCCACCAGGTCTTCTCATCGTCGATCACATCCGATGTGAAGATGTGGAGGAAGAGCAGGCAGTCAACACCCATACCACCATGCCGGCCTTGGTGAAGTCGTTGTACTTCTCGGAGGGCACCATGCAATCTTCTGGAGTCAATCATCCAGCATCCCTAGTACTCTGGGAGACGAGAGATCATTCAGAAAATTCTCTGCCCATGTCTACAACTTTCCTAACTTTGTCCCTGACAGATATTTGCACCCTGATCACAATCGGTGATGGCATTGCCTGTGGTTTAAATAATTTAAAGAATTAAATAAATAAGTCCTTAATAGCTGTCACAGAAAGAGGTGATGCAGCATTTCACTGGGAGGGAAGCATGGCCAGACTCCAGTCATGAAGGATGTCATCATCCTCAATTGAATCAATGTATCATAAAATGTGATGATATTGCACATTATCTGCACAAGAGGAAGCTTTACAGGTCTCTTCATGGAATGGAGAAATTTTGGTTTACATAACTATATAAATATTTACATTATCTTACATATTAACATGGATTGTCAGTTTAAATACTTTAATTATGTAATTAGATGATCTGTGGCACCAGATTCCATGTGTCATGGATGATATAATCATTGTTTTATATAGTTAAATAATCAAACAATGAGTTCATGTATCATCCACTTTCCTAAGGTGGCTCCAAACCAGGCTCGTGAATGATGCTGTCATGATTAATTTAAATATTTTAACTACAAAATTTGATATTTAGATGGTCCATAATAATTGCTTCTTACATCGTGGAATCCACTGATCATGGATTATCTAAAGTCTTATTTTAATAATCAAATAACAACATAATCAGAGGATGAAATGGTCTGCCATACTCGACACAACTGACTCTCACTGACTCCCACATGATTGTGGGAAACTCCCAGGTTCATTCCTTATTTAATTGGAGAGCAGAGTCGTAAAATGTTTAAATGCTGAGATGTCATTGTGTATGCAGGGGTTTTAGAAGATCCCACATGTTTCATGTTAGACGGCTGCTTCAAAAGAGATGGACTGCAATCCAATAATCCCTAATTCTACTCTAACAAATGGATTATCACATTCCCTGTAGGAAGTTAACAATGGAAAACTCACTTTTTGATGAATGATTGTGAGACTTAATATCTTTTTTTTTTTTTTGTTTTCTTTCATTTTATATAACATAGTCCAATTAATTGAAAACAAATATTTATACACAATATTTGGGAATTTGGGTGTCGTTCTTTCCAAACTACTTCCTGCTGGTAAGGGGTGCTGCCTTGGGGGGATTCGAAGAAGATTCAGATATCCTGGCTGTAGTCTGTAGGGCTGTTTTGTCCAGCGGTTTTGAATGTAGGATCAGCTTGTACTTTGTTTCAGGCGGTCTGGCTTGATCAAACCACATTAGTCTGGAAGGAATCCACATCATTTCATTTTCTGTGGAAACAAAAATAGAAATCCTTTTCCCCAGTGACTTGCTCTTCAACTTAAACTTTGGAGTCAAAGCATTTTTTTTAATTGATTTATTATTTTACATGTCGATCCCAGTTCCCTCTCCCTCCCTCTCGCACCCAGCCCTCCCTCCCTCCTTCCCACACTTTTACCCTCTCTGCCCTCTCATATGCACTCTAAACATCCTCCCCTCCCATCCCCCCACCCCAATTCCATATGTAGGGGAATGCCATCTAGTTCGGTTCATGTAGATCTGACAGGTCCTGTGAAGTAGGGACTAGGGCTTCTCTCCTGTCTCTAGATTAACTCAGTTATCCCTCCAAGGGGGGTATGTTGGCAAAGTCCTTTTGTGCACCAGGGAGACATACTGGCTCCACTGTCTGAGGTCTCTTAGACTACTCAGTCCTTCTGGCTGAGACCCATAATCAGGGGGACCTGAGTCAGTCCCATGCTGGCTTCCCAGCTATCAGTCTAGTGGCCCTTAGCTCCTCCTTGTTCAGGTAAGCTGTCTCTATGTGTTTCTGCTGCATGGTCTTGTCCTCTCCCTCTGCATCTGGGTTCTAGTTCGACTCAGTGTTTATGTATGGGTGTTTGATCCTGTTTTCAACAGGCATTAGTTGAGGGCTCCGTGGAGAAGTTAGTTGTTCATCTCACTCTCCGGGAAGGGCATTTATGATAGCCTTTCCACAGAAGCTGAGATTGTTAGTTGGGAGCAGTCTTGTAGTTCTCTCTGACCTTTTTTTGTGTTCAATTTTATCTTCAAACCAATATTGGCTCCCTCTTTTATGTTCTCTCTCTCTCTCTCTCTCTCTCTCTCTCTCTCTCTCTCTCTCTCTCCTCTCCCCTATCTTCTATTCCTAACCAGGCTCAATCTTCCTGGTCACACATGTTTTCTTCTTTCCTCCCCTCATTTTCTCCTATTTCTCTCTCCATTCGCTGTCTTCGCCCACTTCACTTGAGCTCTGGGGGCCTTGTCCCTGCCTAGTTCTGTGAGGGACTTTATATGAATCTCTTAGAATACACCTTGTATCCTAGTTTCTCTGGTGGTGTGAATTATAGGCTGGTGATCATTTGATCTAGGTCTAAAATCCATATATGAGTGAGTACATACTGTGTTCCTCTTTTTGTGACTGGGTTACCTCATTCAGGATGGTTTCTTCAAGTACCATCCACTTGCCTGTGAATTTCAAGATACCATTATTTTTTTCTGCAGAGTAGTATTCCATTGTGTAGATGTGCCACACCTTCATTAACCATTCTTCAATTGAGGGGCATCTACGTTGCTTCCAGGTTCCTGCTATTACAAAGAGTGCTGCTAGGAACATAGTTGAACAGATGTCTTTGTTTCATGGATGTGAATCCTTTGGGTATATGCCTAAGAGGGAGATTGCCTGGTACTGTGGTAAACTAATTCCCATTTTCCTGAGGAACTCCCATACTGATCTCCAAAATGGCTATATGAGTTTGTACTCCCACCAGCAGTGGAGGAGTGTTCCCCTTTCTCCACATCCTCTCCAACATGAGTCATCATTGGTGTTTCTAATTTTAGCCATTATGGCAGGTGTAAGATGGTATCTCAAAGTTGTTTTGATTTGCCTTTCCCTGATAGCTAAGGATGTGGAGTATTTTCTTAAGTGTCTTTCAGCCTTTTTGATTTCCTCCATTGAGAATTCTTTCTTCAGATCTGTACCCCATTTTTTAATAGGGTTATTTGGTGTTTTGTTGACTAGTCTCTTGAGTTTTTTGTTGTTTTTGGAGATCAGCCCTTTGTCGGATATAGGATTGGTGAAAATCTTTTCCCAGTCTGTGGGCTGCCGTTTGCTCTTGTCGACTGTGTCCTTTGCCTTACAGAAGCTTCTACGTTTGAAGAGGTGCCATTTATTAATTGTTTCTTTCAGTGTCTGTGTCCCTGGAGTTATGTTCAGGAAGCAGTCTCCTATACCAATTTGTTCAAGGGTACCTCCTACTTTCTCTTCTAAGAAGTTCAATGTGGCTGGATTGATGTAGAGGTCTTTGATCCCATTTGGACTTGAGTTTTGTGCATGGTGACAGACATGGGTCTATCTGCAGTCTTCTACACACCCTCATCCAATTGTGCCAGCACCATTTGTTGAAGATGCTGTCCTCGCCCGTTGTATAATTTTAGCTGTTTTTTCGAAAATCAAGTGTTCATATGTGCATGGATTAATATTAGGATTTTCAATTCGATTCCATTGGTCTACCTGTCTATTTTATGCCAATACCAGGCTGTTTTCAGAACTATAGCTCTGTAGTAGAGCTTAAAGTCAGGAATGGTGATGCCTCCTGAAGTTCTTTTATTGTATAGGGTTGTTTTGGCTATCCTGGGTCTTTTGTTTTTCCATATAAAGTTGATAATTATCCTTTTAAGTTTGGTGAAGAAGTGTGGTGGGATTTTAATGGGGATTGCATTGAATCTGTAGATTGCTTTTGGTAAGATTGCCATTTTTACAATGTTAATCCTCCCTATCCAAGAGCATGGGAGATCTTTCCATTTTCTGGTATCTTCTTTAATTTCTTTCTTTAGAGTCACAAAGTTCTTATTATATAGGTCTTTTACTTGTTTGGTAAGCATTACACCAAGATACTTTATGTTCCTTGTGGCTATTGTAAAGGGTGATATTTCTCTGATTTCTTTCTCCTGTCTCTTTGTCGTCCGAAAAAAGTAGGGCTACTGATTTTTTTGAGTTTATCTTGTGTCCTGCTAGTTTGCTGACAGTGTTCATCAGCTGTAGGAGTTCCCTGGTAGAGTTTATTGGGTCGCTTATGTAAACTATCATATCATCTGCAAATAGAGACAGTTTGACTTCTTCCTTTCCAATTTGGATCCCCTTCATCTCCTTTTTGTTGTCTTATAGCATTAGCTATAACTTCTAGTACGATATTGAAGAGATATGGAGAGAGAGGACAGCCTTGTCTTGTCTATGATTTTAGAGGAATTTGCTTAAGTTTCTCTCCATTCAGTTTGATGTTGGCAGTTGGTTTGCTGTATATTGCTCTTATTATGGTTAGGCGTGTTCCTGCTGTCCCTGACCTCTGCAAGACCTTTATCATGATAGGGTGTTGAATTTTGTCGAAGGCTTTTTCTGCTTCTAGGGAGATAATTATATGGTTTTTTTTCTTTTTCTGTTTGTTTATATGGTGGATCATGTTGATAGATTTTTGTAAGTTAAACCATCACTGCATTCCAGGAATGAATCCTACTTGGTCATGGTGGATGATTTCTCTGATGTATTCTTGAATTTGGTTTGCCAGTATTTTATTGAGTATTCTTTGCATCGATGTTCATCAGGGATATTGGTCTGTAGTTTTCTTTCTTAGTTGTGTCTTTGTGAGGTTTGTGTACCAAAGTTATTGTGGCCTCATAAAAAGAGTTTGGTAATGAATCTTCTGTTTCTATCATGTGGAACAGTTTGAGGAGTAGTGGTATTAGTTCTTCCTTGAATATCTGGTAGAATTCTGCACTGAATCCATCTGGCCCTGGACTTTTTTTGGTTGGAAGGCTTTCGATGACTGCTTCAATTTCATTGTGGGTTATAGGTCTATTTAAGTTGTTTGTCTGTTCTTGATTTAGTTTTGTTAAGTGATATTTATTCAGAAACTTGTCCATTTCCTTTGAATTTTCAAGTTTTGTGGAATACAGGTTTTCAAAGTATGACCTGAAAATTGTCTGGATTTCCTGTGTGTCTGTTGTTATATTCCCCAATTTGTTTCTGATTTTGTTAATTTGCATGTTCTGTCTCTGCTTTTTCGTTAATTTGGATAAAGGTTTGTCTATCTTGTCGATTTTCTCAAAAAACCAACCGTTTGTTACATTGATTTTTTTGTATTGTTTTCCTGGTTTCTATGTTCTTGATTTCAGCCCTCAAGTTGATTATTTCCTGGTGTCTACTCCTGTGGGGTGAATTCGCTTCCCTCTGTTCTGAAGTTTTCAGTTGGGCTGTTAATTCTCTTATGTGACTCTCCTCTGTTTTCTTCATATGGGCACTTAGTGCAATGAACTTCCTCGTAGCACTGCTTTCAAGCTGTCCCATAAGTTTGGGTATGTTGTATCCTCATTCTTGTTGAATATTAGAAAGTCTTTAATTTCTTCCTTTATTTCTTTTTTGACCCATGAGTGGTGCAATTGTACATTGTTCAGTTTCCATGAGTTTGCAGTTTTTCTGCTATTTGTGTTGTTGTTGAATTCCAATTTTAAAGCATGGTGGTCTGATAAGATACAGGGGACTATTCCTATTCTCTTGTATCTGTTGAGGTTTGTTATGTCACCTAGTATGTGGTTGATTTTAGAGAAGTTTCCATGTGGAGCAGAGAAGAAGGTATATTCTTTTGTCTTTGGATGGAATGTTCTGTAGATGTCGGTTAACCCCAGTTGAGACATAACTTCTGTTAGTACTTGTGTTTCTTTGTTGAGTTTCTGATTTGTGGTCCTGTCTAGTCTTGAGAGTGGTGTATTTAAGTCTCCCACTATAAGTGTGTTAGGCTTTATATGAGATTTGAGTTTTGGTAGTGTTTCTTTTTACGTAATGTGGGTGACTTTGTATTAGGGGCATAGATGTTCAGAACTGAGACTTTGTGTTGATGGATTTCTCCTAGGAGGAATATGAAATGACAGTCTTCATCTCTTTTTGACTAATTTTGGTTTGAAGTCTAACTTGGTAGATATTAGGATAGCTACACCTGCTTGCTTCTTATTTCCATTTGATTGGAAAATCTTTTCCCAACCCTTTACCCTGAGGTAATGTCTATCTTTGAAGCTAAGATGAGTTTCTTGTATGCAGCAGAAGGATGGATTCTGTCTTCGTATCCATTCTGTTAGCCTGTGTCTTTTTTTTTTCATTTAATTTTATATAACAAAGTCCAATTAAGTGAAAATAAACATTTATACACAATATTTGGGAATTTGGGCGTCGTTCTTTCCAAACTACTTCCTGCTGGTAAGGGGCGCTGTCTTGGGGGATTCGAAGAAGATTCAGATAGCTGTAGTCTGTAGGGCTGTTTTGTCCAGCTGTTTGGAATGTAGGATCAGCTTGTACTCTGTTTCAGGTAGTCTGGCGTGATCAAACCACATTAGTCTGGAAGGAATCCACATTTTTTCATTTTCTGTGGAAACAAAAATAGAAATACTTTTCCCCAGTAACTTGTTCTTCAACTTAAATTTTAGAGTCAAAGCCGTTTTTTTTTTTTTAATTTATTATTTTACATGTCGATCCCAGTTCCCTCTCCCCTCCCTCCCTCCCCCTCCAGCCCTCCGTCCCTCCTTCTCTCCCTTTTGCCCTCTCTGCCCTCTCCCATGCACTCTAAACACCCTCCCCTCCCAACCCCCCACCACAATACCATATGTAGGGGAATGCCATCCAGTTGGGGTCATGTAGATCTGACAGGTCCTGTGAAGTAGGGACTAGGGCTTCTCTCTTATCTCTAGAATAAGGCAGTTATCCCTCCATTGGGGATATGTTTGCAAAGTCCTTTTGTGCACCAGGGATACATCCTGGCTCCACTGTCTGAGGTCTCTTAGACTTCTCAGACCTTCTGGCTGAGACCCATATTCAGGGGGGTCCGAGTCAGTCCCCTGCTGGCTTCCCAGCTATCAGTCTAGTGGCCCTTAGCTCCTCCTTGTTCAGGTAAGGTGTCGTCATAGAGACATTTTCATTTGAAAGACTCTAGCCTTTTTCTACAATGTGACTCCCTGGAAAATGAGAATTTTATGAGTCTACATTTGCCCTGGTGGTAGGCCAAAAGTGGACCCCACAAAGTTGACTTATGATCCCCACATAAATATCAAGGAGTTTGTAGAACTGTAATCAGAAACAGCAGTTCAGTCCCATGTGCATTTCTCAGTCCGTGAGTGTGGACAAGTGGAAGACTAGCTATCATTGATGAAAGGAAGATAGAGACATAATATAATGTCAGGCAGTCAATACTGAAAGCTCAATTTTAGTCATACACCAAACTTAAGTAGTCAAACAAAGGTGCGGCAATGGAAGGGGACTTCTATTAATATGTGTAAAGGGAAAACAAATTGCTTTCATTAATGCTAAAGGCACAGTGTAATTGCACATACTATGTGCCTTCAGGCACCCCATTGATGTACTTACTACCTTCAGGGTAGTTAACCTGTCTACTCCCAAATCATTGCTATTTAGGTAGGGAGACATTCATCTTCAAGTCACAGGTGACCTGTAGCTGGAAAGATAATATCTTAAGGATAATAGGAGTTTTTGGAGCACTTTGAACTCATGGCCAGTTGGAATGGATTCCCATTTAGGGGTTGAGAAACTTCAGACTGGCAGAATAAATTCCAGGACTGCCAAAGCCATACAGAAGCCTTATATGCAAACAGATGATGAGATCTACCTTTAACTGCTTGGTGGCAGTGCTCATGTTTAATCCCAGGACAAAGGTGGCTGCCTGATTTTGCTTAGGTTGAGGCCAGCCAAATCCACAGAATGAGATTAAGTCCTGCACAGATAAACCCTGTATTGAAATCAAAAAACAAAACAAAATCACAAAAAGGAAAAATCAGATCAACCTTCTGGTGGTAGCCTACAGGTATAAATGGTATTGAAGGAGGAAGCTTTCCCTCTTTGGCTGTTTACCCTAGCTTTGGGTACCAAGTTTATTCTTTTACTACCATTAGAGCCTACTTTTTTGAATTTTGATATAATGACTAGATGAGACATCCATCCTGATAAACTAAAAAGACTGCTGTACTCTTCAGATTCCCATTGGTAGGAAACCTTTGTTGGACTAACTAAATCACAGCTTATAAGACATCATAATAAATCCATTTCTACATATATAGTGAGATTCATCCTACATTCTTTTTCATGCAGTGAACCTTGATTAATGCAGTTGGTTTTTGTTTTGTTTTGTTTTTTATCTGCTCACTGAAGATGTATTGGCTAACAATAGTGATCACAAATACATACTTCCTAGTTCAATTCCTCTGTACATATTCAAATTTCTATTAAGATTACTTTTCTCATTATTATGTCTTTGCCCAAGTTTGCTCTGTGTTTCAGGGATAAAATTCTGCATCTATGGAGCCAACATCTGGCATTCTGCCATGAGAAAGATCATTTATCTTTTTTGATATCTGGTCCCTGCTTTTCTGTCCTGATTGTCTGAACACATCTCCCCATTCCAGCTTTTGAAAAAATCTTTTCTACCTTCTATCTATGTTTCCAATCTATCTCATTCCCCATCACCTTCACCTCAGGATCCTATATCTGGAACAGGTCCTTCAGTTTAAGGTATCTGGTGGCCTTTAGGAACAGTACTGGGCACACATTTGCTGTGTAATCCTCCCTCCCTAAGTAGCTAGACATGCTGTCTCCAGATCCTACTGAAATTGTTCAATGTGTAAAATGAAGCTTGAACTTAAAAGCCATTTAAGAAGGATAGCATATATGAAATGCAAACTTTGTCTAGGCTGGCTCCTTTTTGAGTATTTTCCAGAGATAGATACATGTTATGTTAGAAATATTTGTCTTTATGGATCTCCTCTGTGGGTGAAATGATTTCTACCTGGGAAGGCATATTAATGCTAGAACATATGTAATTTCATCATGTTAGAATGTTTATGAGACAATCTCTTATGTTGATGTAAGTGGAATTGATTGCATTATGTTGCTCTCCAAAGCAATGGCCTTGCTGTCTTCTGTACTGTAACTTCAAATTTCTTAAATTACTGTTAACACCTAAGAGATTTAAATTTCTAGAGTCAAGTAGCCAACTATCCAGTGCAGTCACAGGAAAAGCATTTGCATGTGGAGCATTGCTTCTGCCTTCAGTGCAGAATAAGGAAAATTGTTTACACTGCAGGAGGATTCAGGGTAAGCAACCAGGTGCTGAAGTCACCACTATGAAAAAAAGTACTTCTGTGGTAAGGGGAGTGATTTTGTTATTTCCCAGCATGTTTTAATCTGTCATGTGTTTGAACACAGACCAGAGTATGTAGGTGTAAAGTTTGTGAAGGATGAAATGAAAGGCAGGATTGCTCAGTGGCTAGCATTGCCACTTTTGTGGGTGGAGCTTCTTTCAATGTCCATCAGTCATCTTGGAGGAAATGGGTGGTGCCAGCAGCTGGCCTGTCTCTCTGTTATAAAAGCTTTTAATGTGACATTTTAAATTCCATATTCTCTAGATCTCTTAGCATTTGAAGGCTGTCTAACTGTTTAGCATACCTTAGTATACAAAATATCCCTGTAATTAATCTGTATTGAAATCTGGATCCAAGCTGAGAGGCTGTGGAGGGATATTTTGCTCAGGGCCCTGTAGCCTGACTGTAACTGGTTTTTGCTTACTAGGTTAGACGTATAGCCATAGAGGAAAAAGAGGTAGAGAAAAACTCTCTTTGATAATAGAGGCTTAACCTTAATAAACAGCACACAGGAAAGACTGGGTGGCATAAATATTTTGTTAGCTTGAAATAGACATGTATATCCTTAAATATTTACCACCATTAAAAGGCACATAACAATTTAGAAATATTTGATTCTTAGTACAGTTGAATTTAAGTTGTATGAAGTTAGCTTACATTTACATAAAGTTAAATTTAAGTTAAATGTACAGATACATTAAACAGGACTGGGTAAAATTGAGAAGGACTAGAATGTGAAGCTATGTATGACATAGTGAAAAAGAAATTAGAGACAAAGAATAAAGAATAAAGCAAATAAAGAATAAAAGCAAAACGTAAATGAATTACAGGTTCTCTTGGTGGCAGAAGCTGGCTAGACTCCATCTGCCTAGGTGGCTGGTGTAGCAGAGGGAAGGACCATGGGGGGTAAGGCTAGGCCTTTGACAAGCAAAGGCTTATCAAAATTGCAACTGCCATAAACATATCCCCAACACCTGGCAGAAATCATAACATTTTGGGATTCAATTTTGTCTTGAGTAGATGCTGCCTCAGCCCAGCCTACTGCCCTGAGACAAGCTGCAGCTGCGGCGGGCAGGAGGGTTTTAGTGTGGTGGGAAAAGAACAGAACCAAGTTGACGGTAAGAGATTGTTTAGCAGAGAGATAGAAAAGCCCCCTCCTTCTACCTGTGCACTGGCAGTAATTTGAAAGGTCCTATAAAATATCTGGATCTAGAGAACCGTTACGTGTCCAATTTGTATTCCCTAGGGGATATCTAGTCCACTTTTCAGTACAAAGGTAAATAAGTCTGGGTGCCTTAACAAGTGGCATTAAGTGAAAGGGTTTTAAATTTTCTATCAGGCATCCCAGTAGAGTGGTGGGGGATATTTCCTTAGTCAGTTTATTCCCCATGTGTAGAGAGGAAAGTGACCGTGCAGTCTTGGAACTCTTCAGCCCAAGAGTGTGGCCACATGATAAGCGACAATGGCAGCTGCCGCCGCCTGGTCGTGTCCTGCCGCCGCGCTAGCCCCAAATAACACACAGAGACTCTGTATTAGATATTATGCTGTTGGCCAGTTACTAGTTTCTTATCGGCTAGCTCTGTCTTAATTATTAACCCATTTCTCCTGATCTATGTTTTTCTCTTACCAGGGAGCCGGCGGCATACTGCTCTCTCCAGACTCTCCATCTTGACTCCTCCTTACTACTTCCTATTTCCTCCTTGTCTCCTAGTCCCTCCTATCTTCCTTTCCTATTGGCCAACAGTGCTTTATTATTAACCAGTATGAGAAACATATATACATAATGGCATCTCCCATCACAGAGTGTTATTCGAAGATTGTCAGCCTGAAAACTTTGCCAGGGCCAACAGAGGCTGGAAGGACTCATCAGTCCCAGAGCAGAGCAGATATCCCGCCCCAGGCAGAATGTCTTCCACCCGTGAGGAATGCACCAGACCTTAAGAAAATGGGATAAAATTTAAAAGTGTACCTTACCTAATTGAAGCCTGTGTGGGGTGGTATTTCCAGTGAATGGGGGCGGGGAGAAATGGAGGCAGACTACTGGTATCGGAAACAGGATCCCGAGTGTCTTTGGCTGGCTGCCCACCAGCAAAAAGATGCCAGTGACCCTCAAGGAGAGCCTGCCTGGGTTTTGGCACCAATGTTATTCTTTTTCTGTGCAGCTAATGCCTAAGAAACACAAACATGAGACTCAGTGCCCATGTCGAGTTTGTTGAGAGAAGGGAGAGAAAGAGGGGGTAGCTGGTGGCCAACTGAAAGCAGGAGGGGGTGGGACACTTGCTTTAAAAGGAGAGGCTTGCACGTGTGTAATTGAGTCCTCTGGCAGCCAGGTAAAGCTTGAGCTGTCAGGTAAAGCTGATGTAGCGATGACATGGCCATGAGGGTCCCTCCCATCATCAGGGTCTTGGGGTCAAATGGCTGCTAGTTCCTAACAATCATATTACTATGCGGAGTCACTATTTAGCTACACATGTAGTTAAGTGTAAGTCACTAGATAGCCACAAACTAATCCACTAGTTAGCCACACATACTAGCTCACTAGTACCCCCACACACCATGCCACTTGTTAGCCACATACTTAACTCACTATTTAGTCACACACATGAAGTCACTAGTTAGACAAACACCTAAATCAATAATCAGCCCCATACATAAGTCACTAGTTAGGCACAAAAACTAAGCCACAAGTCCATCACACAAATAAAGCAGTACTTAGCTACACACACTAAGACAGTAGTTAATCACACATCTAAGTTACTATTTAGCTACATGCCTAAGCAGTAATTAACCACATTGACTAAGTCACTAGGTAGCCACAAAGCTAGGTTACTAGTTAGCCACAGTCACTATGTCTCTAGTTAGCTACACACAATATATCACTACTTACCCACCCATACTAAGTCACTAGTTAGCCACACATCTAATTTACTAGCTAGAAACAAACACCAAGAAAATTGTCAGCCACACACATACTGAGATAGTAGTTAGCCATTCACCTATGTATTTCTATGTATTTAGTCAACTACACACCTAAGTCACTAGTTAGCTATGAACACTAGGTCACTACATAACCACACACATTAAATCAGTAGTTACACACACACACTATGTCACTAGTTAGACACATACTAAGTCTGTCTAAAAGAAAAACAGCTCACACTAAGGTGGTCCCAGGACTTGGGAATCAGGCCTTTAATCCCAGCAGTAGGGATTTGGAGATAGTAGTGACATGGATGGACAGAGAGAGGAAGATAAGGTAGAGGAGACAGAAGAGCATGCAGTATGATGATTTTGTTTGAGCAATTAGTCTGAGGGATTGAAGAGATAGCAGTCAATCTGAGGAGACAGTGTGAGGACAGGAGCACATGACTTGTCTGAGAATAGGTAGAGAAAAGAATTCTAGTAGCCAGATGCTCTGAATCTGTGATCTTTCAGTTTTCACCCTCCCTCCCTGATAGGTTACTGTGAGTTTTTATTAGTAAGATGTATTAGAACTTGTGCTGGAAGTGATGTTCTCTCTTTGGAAGTGTGATATTTCAAAGTCAATAGAGGTAAAAATTTTAAATTATTAAAATATTTTAACTTTATTTTTTTTGAAAATTACATTGGTATCTTTAAAGTTTTTAATTTTAAAAAAATTATTATACATATCAAAATAGTTTATTCCACCTTACCCCCACCCTCCCAACTTACCCCCTCTCTCCCAACTTCCTGAGCCCCCAGCCACTCTCCCCTCCCATCCAACGGTCACTATACACCTAGGTTGATGCCTTTCAGGAGAGGTCATCTAAATCTTTCAAGTAATTTGAAGTAGGGACTAAAATATCTCTCCTGTCTTAAGGTTAATGGATTATACCTCCATGGGGAGATTCCCCCAAAGTCTTTTTGCAACAGGTATGTTTACTGGTTCCACTGCCTGAATTCCCTTAGACTACACAGGAATTTTAGCTTAGACCCATGTTAAGGGGTCTGTTTCAGTCCCATGTTGGGTTCCCAGCTATAAGTCTGGAGACCTATTAGCTCCTCCTTGTTCAGGTCAGCTGTGTCTATGTGTTTTTGCAGTGTGGTCTTGTCCTCCCTCTCTGCATCTGGATTCCAGTTTGGCTCAGTGTTTAGTTGTGCATGTATTCTTCTGTTTCCATCAGCTACTAGATGAGGGCTCCATGATGGTGGATAAGTTAGTCGTTGATCTCATTGTCAGGGGAGGGAATTTATGGTAGCCTTAACACTGTTGCTCAAATTGTTTCTTGGGGTCAGTCTTGTAGGTCTCTGGACATTTCTCTAGGTTCAGTTTCTTCTTCTAACCTATAATGGCTCCCTCTTTTATAGTCTCTATCTCTCTTCTCCTAGCTATCCTCTTCTCTTAACATCTCTTCTCAAGTCTATTCCTACCCTGACCAAATTTTCCTAGTCCCATGTTCTTTCCTCTCCTACTTCTTTCCTTTGCTAGTTCACTCTCCATTTACTACCCCCCAATTCCCATATGCTCTGGGGACCGAGTCCCTTCCTGCTTCTGTGAGTGACCTTATAAGAAACTCTTAGAATCCTCCTTGTATCCTTGTTTCTCTGGCAGTGTGATTTGTTTAGTGGTTATCTTTTGCACTATGTCTAAAATCCACATATGAATGAATACATACAATTTTTTATCTTTCTGTGACTGGGATACCTCATTCAGGATGGTTTCTTCAAGTTCCCTCCACTTGTCTGTGAGATTCAAGATTTCATTGCCCCCCCACAGAGTAGTCCATTGTGTAAATGTGTCACTTCTCCTTTATACATACTTGAGTTGAGGGGGCATCTAAGTTGCTTCCAGGTTCTTGCTATTATAAATAATATTGCTATGAATATCTGTGAGCACAAGTCTTGGTTCCATGGATGTGGATCATTTGGGTATGTGCATAATAGGTAGGTTACTGGCTCCTTTGGTAGAATGATTCCCATTATCCTGAGGAACAGCCATGCTAGTCTCCAAAATGGCTCTACAAGTTTACAGATCCACTGGAAAAGCATAAGTTGTCATTGCTGTTTCTAATTTTAGCCATTCTGACAGGAGTAAGATGGTAACTTAAAGTAGTTTTAATTTGTATTTCCTTGTTATCCAAAGATATTTAACACTTTCTTCACTGTATTTCATCATTTCCCCCTATTTAGAGTTCTCTATTCAGTTCTATACCCCATTTTAATAGAGCTATTTGGTGTTTTGTTGACTAGTTTCTTGAGTTCTTTTTATATTTTGGAGATCTCCCCTTTGTCGGATGTAGGATTGGTGAAAATCTTTTCCCAGTCTGTGGGCTGCCATTGGGTCTTCTCCACTGTGTCCTTTGCCTTACAGAAACTTCTAAGTTTAAATAGGTCCCATTCATTAGTTGTAGATCTCAGTGTCTATGATTTTGGAGTTATTGTCAGGAAGTGGTCTCCTGTACCAATTTATTGAAGAGTACCTCTAATTTTTTTTTCCTAAGAGGTTCAGTGTGGATGGATTCATGGAGAGATCCATTTGAACTTGTGTTTTTTGCATGGCTATTGACATAGATCTATCTTCAGTCTTCTATATAGCATCATCCATTTTTGCCAGCACCACTTGTTGAAGATGCTTTCCTTATCCCATTGTACACTTTTAGCTGTTTTGTCAAAAGTCAGGTGCTCATATGTGTGTTGGTTAGTTTCAAGATTTTCTATTCAATTTCATTGAGCTACTTGTCTATCTTTGTGCTAATACCAGGCTGTTTTCAGGACTATAGCTCTGTAGTAGATCTTAAACTCAGGAATAATGATGCCTGGTGAAGTTCCTTTATTATACAGGTTGTTTTGGCTATTCTTGTTCTTTTGTTTTCCAATATAAAGTTGATTATTATCTTTTTAAGGTCAGTGAAGAATTGTGCTGGCATTTTAATCGATATTGAATTGAATCTGTAGATTGCCATTGGCAAAATTGCCAGTTTTACTATGTTTATTCTACCCATCCATGAGATTGGGAGATCTTTATATTTTCTGGTGTTTTCTTTAATTTCTTTTTGTACATTCACAAATTATTATTATATAGGTCTTTCACTTGTTTGATAAGTGTTACCCCAAAGTTCTTTTGTTGTTGTTTGTGGCTATTGTATAGGGTGATGTTTCTCTGATTTCTTTATCAGCCCCTTTGTTGTCTGAATATAGAATGGCTACGATCTTTTTTTTTTTTTAATCTTGTATGCTGATACTTTGCTGAATGTGTTTTTCAGCTGTAGGAGTACCCTGGTAGAGTTTTTTGGTTGCTTTTGTAAACTATAATATCTTCTGAAAATAGAGAAAGATTGAGTTTTTCCTCTCAATTTGTTTCCTCTTGATATCCTTTTCTTGTCTTATTTCTTTAGCTAGCACTTGAAATCAATAATGAAGAGACATGGAGACAAAGGGCAGCCTAGTCTTTGTCCTGAATTAAGAGGGATCACCTTAAGCTTCTATACATTCAGCTTGGTATTAGCTCTGTGTTTACTACATATTGCTTTTATTATGTTTATATAAATTCCTGTTATCCCTGGATCTCTCCAAGTTCTTTAACATGGAAGGATGTTGAATATTGTCAAAGTTTTTTTCTACATCTAGAGAGATGATCATATGATTTTTCATTTTTAGTTTGTTTATATAGTGGTATATGTGATATATTTTCTTATGTGAAGCCATCCCTGCAACCCAAGGATGAGGCCTACTTGGTCATGGTAGATGATTTTTCTGATATATTCTTGGATTCGGTTTTCCCGTATTTTCTTGAGTATTTTTGTATCAATGGCAGGAGGGATATTGTTCTGTAATTTTCTCTTAGTTGTGTCTTTGTGTGAATGGGTATCAAGGTGATT
The DNA here is from genome assembly GCF_943737965.1 of Phodopus roborovskii. Classification (NCBI taxonomy): domain Eukaryota; kingdom Metazoa; phylum Chordata; class Mammalia; order Rodentia; family Cricetidae; genus Phodopus; species Phodopus roborovskii. The sequence continues at coordinate 177,953 of NW_026126795.1, read as the reverse complement.
GTAGCCTCAAAAAGTTTTTGGTAATGAAACTTCTGTTTCTAATGTGTGGTACAGTTTCAAGAGTATTAATGTTAGCTCTTCCATGAATTTTCGGTAGAATTCTTGACTGAAGAAGACATCTGGCTCTGGGATTTTTTTTATGTTGGAAGGCTTTGTATGATTGCTCCTACATTGCTAGTTGCTATAAGTCAATATAAGTTGCTTGTCTTTTCTTGATTTAATTTTGTTAAGTAAGACTTATCCAGAAATTTGTCCATATCCTTTGAATTTTCAAATTTTGTGGAGTATAAGTTTTCAAAATATGACCTGAAAATTGTCTGGATTTCCTCAGTGTCTATTGTTCTGTACCCCTTTTTGTTTCTGATTTTGTTAATTTCTATGTTCTCTCTGTGCTTTTTGTTTAGTTTGGATAAAGGTTTGTCTAACTTGTTATTTTTTTGAAAAAACTAACCCTTTATTGCATTGATTTTTACTGTTTTCTACTTTATTGTTTTCAGCCCAAAAATTGATAATGGGGCCTATTCCTGAGGGTTGAGTTTGCTTCATTTGTGTCCTAAGGTTTTCAGTTGTGTTGTTAATTCTCTAATGTGTCTCTCATCTGTTTACTTCATATGGGCTCTTAATGTAATCAACTTCCCTCATAGCAGTGCTTTCAAGGTGTCCAATGAATTCATGCATGTTTTATCTACAACCTCATTGAATTTTAGGAATTCCTTAATTTCTTTATTTCATCTTAGACCCAAATATGATGAAATTGAGCATTATTCAGTTTTCATGAGTTTGTAGGTTTTCATGTGTTTGTCATTTGTAGGTTTGTTGTTGTGTTTATTGAATTCCAATTATAAACATGGTAGTCTGATAAGATACAGGGTAATAGTTTAATGTTTTTGTATCCTATGAGGATTTTTATGTTGCCTAGTATATGGTCAATTTCAGAGAATGTTCCATGTGGAGCAAAGAAGAATTTATATTCTTTTTGGATTGGATGGAAAGTTCAATAGATGTCTGTGAAATCCAATTGAGACATAACTTCTGTTATTTCTTTTGTTTCTTTGTAAAGTTTCTGACTGGTGTTCCTGTCCAGTGGTGAGAGTGGGGTGTTAAAGTCTCCCACTCTAAGTATGTGTGGTTTTATGTGAGGTTTGAGTTTTAGTACCATTTCTTTTACGAATGTGGGTGCTTTTGTATTTGGGGCATAGAGATTCAGAATTGAGGTTTTGTGCTTAGGGTTTTTCCTGTGATGAATACAAAATGACTGTTTTCATCTCTTTTGATTGATTTTGGTTTGAAGTCTAAATTGTTAGGTATTAAGATAGCCAAACCTGCTTGCTTCTTGGGTCAAGTTGATTGGAAGATCTTTTCCAAGCCCTTTACCCTGAGTAATGTCTACCTTTGAAGCTTAGATGTGTTTCTTGTGTGCAACAGAATGATGGATTCTGTCTCCATATTAAGTCTGTTAGCCTTTCTCTTTTTATTAGTGAGAAAATACCATTAACATTGAGGGAAAGTAAGGGACATTGTTGGTTTATGGTTTTTGTTTATGATTTGATGTTGGCAGTGGTTTTGTGTATATATTTCCCCTACTTTTCCCTTTGATTCTGTTGAAGTTAGATTATCTATTTCCCATGGGTTTTTGAGCTGTGGACATGCCACAGGCAGAGCATGATCTGGAGCCAGTCCAGGGAATTTCCAGGTTAGGATGTAGGGGGAATTTCACGCAAAATTTTCCGGGACTCACCTCTAGCAGAATCCTGGCAATGGGGGTTATAGATCCTGGTACAAATTGTTTCAAGTGGTTCCTGCATGGATAGGCGGATCTAGCCAGGGCCTGGCACTCTCCTTCTGAATCCTCTCTAGCAGAGGCCCATCGATGGGGGACAAGCATCCAGCACCATGCACTCAGGATGTTGGCATTGATACGTGGATCTATCCGGGGCCTGGCATTCTTCAACTGAGGCAAGGATGTTATCTGTTTTTCTAGCTTTTTTCTTTTTAAATTTTATTTTTTTTTTTTTTTTGAGACCCCATTTTTTTGTGACTTTGCCGCTTATCCCACAACTATATCTTGTATACCAGGCTTGTCTTGAACTCACAGAGATAGGCTTCCATCTGCCTCCTGAGCACTAGTGTTAAATGCATGTGCCACCACCACCCAGCTATTGGCATCTATTTAAATGTGTTCTTTATACACATTTCTGCTTGTATCTCTGTGTTGCTGCTCTCCTATGTTTCTTAGATTTTACTTATTCCATTCCTTTTCAAGTGATGTTTATTATTGATTTCTAAGTAGAGCAAAGTCTTTTGTAACTTTGGGTTGTCTTATACTGTATAATTGAGAATTGTTTTGAACTCCCAATCATGCTTCTCACGTATAGTGCTGGGAAGAAAAACCTACACTTTCTTCCTGCCTGGCCCTTGACTGGTCAGTGAGAAGGAAAATAGACCAGAAAATGAGTGAACTCCCAAGATCTCTGATTATTGGGGGACTTATATATGAAGAGGGATTTGTGCAAGGATTGAGTTCATGACCCACTTGGATACTGGTGGAGTCACAGTGCAGAAAGGGAGAGGAAGTATGTAAGCTGAGATTTCCTCCTTCAATGATAGTTGAGGTGAGCAATGTGGAATCAGTTAATCATTCCTAGATAATCCATCATTTTCCAGGTGGGCAGGTTCTTGGAATCCACAGATGAGAGATGAGGGCTATCAAGAATCTGGATAGAGGAGAGACCTTATCATGAATACAAATTGCTATAGTTAATGTATTCAGCCAAAGCAGGTCTGGGTGAACTATTGTGGACTATGTAACAGGGCTGCTATTTTTTTGTGGTTTTGGATGTACAGTCTGAGAAAAAAAGGTTTGAACAATCCCTGGTGTGCTCTAATTGAAACCACATGGAGCTATGCTTATTAGGCCCATGGACACTGTGGCCTTAGTCAGTAATGTTAATGGGATTGCTTGTTTTCTCCCTGTACTCCACTGCTTGACTAGCCTTCTCCTGAGGTTGTCCCATCGAATGGTAATTCCTGCTGACTTCTTAGAAGTCTATCGTTTCCTTCCATTTCCCAATAGATGTAGTATACAAGAAGCTATTCCTCATGAGAAGCTTACTTAGAATAAGACATGGCTTAAGCAATTACTCTCTGTCCCAGCTTTAATCTTTTCTTTGTTCTGCCTTCCCTACATTTCTTATTTTCTGACACTTCTCCCTCCAGATCTGCTGTTCAAACTTACTCCTGTACTATGAAATAGTTATGGTGCTATCTTTTCTGTTGAAATCTTATATTGCCTTAGTGGCCCAACTTGCAGTATCCTGTCACTACTTAAATTCCTCAAAGTATAAGCTGGGGTCAGACATTGAAAGAACTTAAAGAAGGCAAAATATGTGGATTGCAAAATGTTTTAGGAGCGAGATTGTGGATTTTCATGCCTGTAATCCCAGCACGCAGGGAGACACAGGAAAGTAGATCTATATGAGACCAAGGCCAGCAGGGTCTACAGAGATATTCCTAAAAAATACTAAGGCTTTTTATTGCACAGATAAACTCTGTCTCAAAAAAAAAACAATAACAACAAAAATAACCATCTGTTGTAGGTTCTTTCCTCTTTGATCATTAGCCAGAAATGAATGCAATTTGTCTATACAGACATATTTCTTTATTTATTTCTTAAGTCTGTGGCAATGTCCTTATGTCCTCATGATTACCCCTTCTTAAACTACCTGATTGTATGCCCTCAGTGGGTTTTTTGGGACAAAGCTTCTTAAAAACTTTATTTCTGGATACCAATTATTTATAGGGATATATTTAATAAACAGAACTCATTAATTTGTAACTTTGTTCATTAAATTAAAATATAATTCTCTGAACGATGGCAGAATATTACCCCCATTTGCATAGAGAAATCTAGACTATGGGGTGTCTCTCTTGGAAACAAATATCAGTCACTGCAGGGTCAGAAGCAAAACTGTTCAGGCGACCTTTTGCATTAATTTTGTTAGTGTCTGTGTATATAAGTTCTGAACACATAGAGTCATCAGTAGCAGGATAACATTACACAAAATCTCAGGTTACCTGAATGACTTTCTCTTGTATTTATTTATTTATTTTGACAAAAAGTTGATGATATTAACCCCTTATTTTTTTTCTCTTCCTCCCCTTTGTTCTTTCCCCTAATATTGTACACCTCTCGATCACTGCATGGTTGTTATATGTTTAGAAGCCATGCTGTATCAACATATGTACTATGTTATTCATAATTCTATTGAGATTCTAACTGGTTCCCATTTGCATGAATCTTTGTAATCAGATATCATTTTATAGGGTGTTAGAAATTTAGTTTGCACTGTATTTGAGTCATGTTGCAAATTTATCTTATACAGAATATGCATACTAATGATTCATGTTCTCAATGGTTATTGTTTAATTTTTATTTATGTACTCTGTTTAATTCTTGTTGTTGTCAATCTGGAAATCACATTTACTGTTTTGCTCAGCACATATTCTATTTGGGGATGACCTGAGTCAGATCCCAAAACCCAACATTCTAGACTCAATACAACGTCACCTCCAGATGCAGGGTATCTGACAATCTCTAATAATTACACATGGGAAACATCTTTCACACACATTCTGAATACATAAAAACTGGGAAAGAATTTGTTTTCAAAATCCTTGTTACTGAAACTGAAAGATCCGCTGAGGGAGTGGATCCTCATGGCCCGACTCAGGAAAGGTGTCCCCCCAAATCACTCATGAGAAGCGGTCTTGATCAAAAAAGCATGAGTTCTTTTTATATTCCAGTGCATTGGGGTCTACAGCCATACTCCATGTGGGGTAGAGGACTGGAAACCCTGGGTACAGGGTTCATATAGCTTTTATATGGTTACAACAAAGCCCGCACATCACAAACCAATCATCTCATAACATCCAGTGCAGAGCCATCAATTTGAACTATCCAAGCCTGCAGTTAGACCAGGAAATCTGCTTTCACTAGGGCTTCTGGGTAGTGTGATGAGGTTCATTTCCTGTTCTCATTCACTCACAGATGCTGGTGGTAAACCACCTTGTTGTAAACAGTCAAGAATGACCTTTTGTCTTCTCACTGCTAGGGGGCAGAGTCTAGGAAATATTAGGCTAAGTTTTTCCATCCTTACAAAGCAACAATGAGAGCATAACCAGCCTCTTTTTGTGGATGATTCTAATAAAATTTGTTTCTATTTTAATTTTTTTTAAATTTGTTTTCATTTTACCAATCCCTCCTTCCCAGTCTTCTTCCCCAACCACTCTCTCTTCCCTTCAACTTTTAGCAGTCAGAGAGGGTAAGGCCCTCATTCAGGAGTCAACAAAGTCTGGCATGCAAAGCTTAGGAAGGACCAAGCCTCTCTATCTTTCATCTTGACTGAGAAAGATATCCCACTATAGGGTATGGGCTCCAAAAACACTGTTCAAGCAACTGGGATGGGTCCTGGTTTCACTGCCAGGGGCCCTTCTAACAGATCAAGTCACCTAAGTGTCAACCACATTCAAAGTTTATTGTCTTGAAAGTGCCCCAGCTGTCAGTCCATACTTCCCACTAGTTATAGTAGATGTGGTGTGGCTTTTTTGGAAAGGGTTTTACACTGTTAGAGGAAGCACATCACTGTAGGGTCAGGCATTGATGTTTCTTATTCTCAGAATGATGCACAGTGTGTCAGGCAATGCCCTGTTGCCTCTGGGTCATGCTGTAGGGACTCTAACCTCGAGGACGGGAGCAGCCTCCATGCTGACATGTCCCCTGTCATAACAGAACCTCTGAAATTTTAAGTGTGACACTTCAATTAAATATTTTCCTTGAAAGTGTTGCCTTGACCCTGCTGTGTATTTACACAGCAATGAAAACCTAACAAAGACAGAAGTTGGTTCAAGGACCTGGGTTATTTCTATGATAGGGTCTCCCTATCTTACAATTTACTTCTGATGTCTTCTCAGCAGTGTTGTTCTGGTAGCTTGCCTCTCCCTTTATGTCTGTTTATTGGGATTTCTTTCTCAGGGTATATGCTACTTAAATGGCCAAAGAAATGTTGCATTTGGTCCTCTTATTCAGTTTACTTCTAATGTGCCTAGGTTAATGCATTATAATGTACATGTATAAAATAAGAGAGGGAAGCACCAAGGATTATATGACTATATTGTCAAAGAAGTTTACATTTACAATGTGAGTATTATACTTCTTTGTCACACATGTATGTATTATTTTAGGATGCAATGACCTATGACGATGTGCACATCCACTTCAATGAGGAAGAGTGAGCTTTGCTAAATCCTTCTCAGAAGTGTCTCTACACAAATGTGATGCTGGTCACCTACAGGAACCTCACTGCTACAGGTAAGAATGAATTTTCCTTCATGTTTTAAAATAAGGGACCAAATATTTCTTGATTGTTGATACTGGTCTGTAATTTCCTTTTAAGAAAAAGGAAAATTGGGTGAGTGAGGCATGGTTCTAAGGTTCATTGAAGTTATTACTTAAATTTTGTACAATTTGCAAGAATACATCATATATTTTCTGTTATTTCAGGCTACATTTGTGATAACCATAATACGGAGGATCATTGTCAAACTTATAGAAGACAGAGAATGTATATTTTCATGTGCATATTTATGCAAATTTGACTCTGAAGATATTTTAATGTATCCTGGAAATTTTATTGAAGAGTCACACTTAAAAAATTAAAAAGATTAAGAATAGCAACAGTAAAAATATGTGTAGCTTAAAGTACAGTGATGATTATCATTTTCTCACAAAACCATGTACCTCAGTGAAAGGTAGCTCTTCTGTGTTTGCAAGGCATTGGTGTAAAATGAGAAGGAAACAATGTCTTCACAGATATCACCCTTTAAATTATAGGACCCGGATATCTATTCTGTAGAAATGCCAGTCTGTTATTTTCATATTATTCAGATATTTTAAACAGTATACATGTTGCATAGGTGATAAGTATATGTCAAAGAGCTTCTAAGAAAAAAGTCTATAGTTAACAAGGCATTACTTATCTATTTGTGACTTTGCTATGGATATTGAAAGGGTCATTTTATGACTGTCAAGAAGGTTGTTATGGAGAAACCTTAAAGTTGACTTAAAGAAATTCTAAGTGGGAATGCTATGTGGAAGCCTTTTATTTGTTTTCTTAGTTTCATAAGCATATCATATGTAGAGTCGGGTTGTTGTGGCCCATACCTTGAATTCCAGCATTCATGATCAAGAGCAAGGTGGATCCCTTAAGTTTGTTATCACCCCGGTCTACAAAGTGAGTTCTACAATAGCCGGGTTTACACAGAGATATTCTGTATTAGAAAATGTAGCCATGTGAATTTAGAATGTGGAAAGAAGCAATGTACCTCTCTCTTATGACAGTGAGAAGAAATGAAAGGTATTTAGTAGTCCCCACTTTGAGGATATTTGTTGAGTGTGAAACAATTTTCAAATTTATCAGTATTCCTAAGTCATCTGAAAGATACCATCAACTTACACTGTAGTATATCCATATGACTGTTGGAATGTGTGAATGCTTCCATTTGTACTGGTACATTTAGCCAATGTAGTATGATTTATATGAAGGAAAACTGACAAATGGAATAAATACGGGAAAGCTCTGAGTTCTTTCAGTTTTTTCAATTATATGGGAGATTTTATGTAAATAGATGCCATAATTGAGGGCCATGAAATAAAGGCTCTTACTCTGAATCACAGGTATCTTCAATGAAAACAAAACCATACCACATGAGAGAAGCATTATGAATGTAAAACTCAAGATCTGATTCTTGTTTAAAATTAGGCCAAATTATAACTTTATTTTATACATGTACTAACTTTCTTTAGTATCATGCATGTGGTAAAGTTTTATATATGCCAATTATCTTTGCAGGAATGAAAGAAGCCATAAGGGAGTGAATCCTGTGAATATACGCAATGAATGTGTGAAAAACTTTGTGGGTTACAGGCATCTTCAATGGCTTGAAAAAAATCATATTGGAGAGAAACCATATGGAAGTCTACAGTATGGTGAAGTCTTTTCATGTCACCATTTCCTCCTCATTGAAAGAGCACACATGGTAAAAAACACCTATGAATGTAGTCAATGTGGTAAAATGTTTGCAAGACATACTATGCTTAAAAGACATATTAGAACACATACTGGAGGGATAACACAATACTATAATCAATGTGGTAAATGTTTTTCACAATACAGTCATGGGGTATGTTATAAAAGAACACATATTGGAGAGAAACCCTATGTATGTAACCAATGTGGTTGGGCATTTTCACAAGTCAGTACACTACAATCTCTTCATAGAACACATACTGGAGAGAAACCCTCTCCAGTATGTAATCAGTGTGGTAGAGCGTTTTCACATGCCAGTAATCTCGAGTCTCATCATAGAACACATAATGGAGGGAAACCCTATGTATTCAGTCAATGTGGTAAATCATTTGCAAGTAATGGTCATCTTAAAAGACATATAAGAACACATACCGGAGAAAAACCCTATGTATGTAATCAATGTGGTAAGGCACTTTCACATGATGGCACTCTCCACTCTCATCATAAAACACATACTGGAGAGGAAACCCTATGGATGTAATCAATGTGGTAAAGCATTTGCAAGTAATGGTCATATTAAAAAACATATAAGAACACTTACTGGAGAGAAACCCTATATATGTAATCAATGTTGTAGAGCGTTTTCATGTGCCAGTAATATCCAGTCTCATCATAGAACACATACTGGAGAGAAACCTTATGGATGTAATCAATGCGGTAAAGCTTTTTCACAACACAGCCATCTGGTATGTCATAAACGAACACATACTGGAGAGATACCCTAAGAATGTAGTCAATGTAGTAAAGCTTTCACAACACATGATATGCTTAAAAGTCATATAAGAACACATACTGGAGAGAAACCTTATAGATGCTATGAATGTGATAAAGCCTTTGCAAATCTGAGCACTCTCTTAAGTCATAAAAAAATTTATACTTGAAAGATACTGAAGGTATCCCATGTGGTAAAGCCTCTCAGTGTATCATTAGTCATTATAATCACACACACAAAAAAATCACAGTGCATAGAATCCCTATAATGTAACAATTGTGGTAATGTTGTGCACTTTGCTTATCCCAATAATCTTTGTGAGCCTAGGAAAACCCTTATGGAAAGGAATCTTCCTAGAAAGGATGTGGTATGGTCTTCATTCAACACACATTGAGTTACATAGTTTGCTGGAGAGAAAAATATCTGACAAGTGTGAACAATCAGTTCAATCACTACAATGTCTCTGTTTTGTTCTCACTTGCAAACTCATGTGGAAAAAAGTCCTGGAAATTTACTAGTAAGGGAAACATGTTTCATGGTAACCCTTGTCTTTATTTACATAAAAACCTCATTCAGATGGATTGTTATTTCTCAGCCCAATCCTTCATGCTTACTTTCTTTTACATGAAGCAATTCATGTTGCAGGAAAACTTTGAAGACTTTAAAACCCTCAACACAATGGTTACAGGATTGAGTACTCATTAGAGAAAATATTCAAATATGGAAATCTGTTTAGAAATTTGATTTAATTTTAATTATATGATTTCAGTGTGTGAGTTTGTGATTTTTCATTGTTTCTCACAAGAAGATTATACGCTTGAGTATTCCTGTAGAAGGAACTACAATATGTTCTCAGAAAACTTACATAGGTCATGGCAATGAACTTGCCATAAATTTGTTCATCCACATTTCTAAACCTGTACGTATTTTAAATCCTGTTTTATCATCTTGATAACAGGTAATATGGAAGAATTCATGGAAGAGGAATCCCATATGATGTAAACAATTTTGTGAACATGTTAAACATCATACTTGACTTTAACCGTAATAAATAAAATTGATTCATGTGGAGATGGTCCATTAGTAAGTTCACTAGACCCAAGAAAAATGATAAATGAGATATTATTGGGGAACAACTTACACAGATTATAATAAATAACTACGGAGATGTTCCAGCTTGGAAGGATGCAGTCCCTGCCCTTCTGATTTGATCTGCAACATGGGAGAGAGAAGTGAGAGACAGAAAGATGGAAAGGGGAGTGAGAAATAGGTGGAGGGGGATTGAGAGAGTTACAGACAGATTGTGAAGGAGAGTGGTCCACCTCAGGGTTCTCCAGCTTCTGTTCATATACACAGAACGAAAGGCACTACATAAGAAATAACTTCATGAGATGATCTGAGCAGAAAGCCTGGATTCACAAGAACACCCTCCCCTCTCAATGGCCGGTCCACTAGAGGTTCTGATTGGTTCTTATAGCCTAAGTGACAGGACCAGGCAAGCAGAAGATACACAGCTGCTTGAGAGTGGGATTTATAACAGGGCAACCAAATAATCCCACCATTTGTATACACACAGAAGCCCACAGGGCTTCCACCTAAATTACCCTGAGACCCTGAGTGTGGGGGCATTGGTCTGTGTCAGGCTTCTTTTTGCTGGCAAGGGACAATGTGGGGGTGGAGTTTTCAGGTGTTGGTGGACTCAGAAGGAGATGTGTGTTGAGAAGTTTTCTCTTAGCTGCAAGTCTAGGACCTTAGGCATCTGCTCCTTGAGTAGGTAGATAAGGAGGGTTGAGTGAAGTTTCAGCCATAACAGTGAGTTGCAGGTAGCACCATTCCGTTCCCCAACCTCAGTGTACCTAATTCAAACCCTCATCTGAACTCACCTCAGTTCAGACTCTGCCCTTAAAAAGCTGCCATTAGAGGCTCAACCAGGATGTGGAGCAGATGCAAAGGCATCCACTTTTAGATGCACCACCTGATCCCTTGTTTTCTATTCTCCAGGGCAACTCAGGACAGTTATGCTCTCATTATTATGGATTCATTATTTCAGTATTATTGAAGCATTGCATCACAAACTCTGGGTTTCAGTTTTCTTTCCATTCACCAGGACTTTTAAGTGCACAGGGAGGCTTTGTTCTTATGCTCCTGCCCACATGGCAGAACCAATACAGAATTCTTGTTGCTTCCTGGATTCTTTGACCTCACATTTCACCCCAATCAAATAATCCAGCCCTCCAGATATGAGAGAGCGTTTCCCTTGTGTTGTATTTTCAGATTAATTTTCTCACTTCTTTCAATTAGTCACTCAATGTCTCCTCTAAAAAGCTTACACCTTTGGAGGTGCCTACCTGCCTCCAATTCCTTTCCACCATTACTCTCTGGAATATACTCCCAGACACTGCTCTGAAGCTCTTTGTCTGTGTCCTCCATAGCTGTAACAATGAGCTGCTGAGTCAGATGATTGGTTTCAGCTTGCATCTCTCTCACTGTTATCACAAGGAGACCCAGAAGACAGAATGAGCTCCAGACACAGCAGTTGCTGCTGGCAGTTTAGGAATTAAGTTCATACCTATTTTGCAGCCACTCTGGTGTTTGACTTGGGGTCATTACCTATTGGAAAAATCAAAGGCTAGGTTTGTTTTCTAGATGCAACAACTTGTTAGCCTCTAATCAACCTGTAAGACTCAGGCATTATGGTAGCCTGACTCTGTTACATGGGAGAATGCACTGAAGAATTTTCTCTGCTCTGCCCAGAGTTACATGAATACTAGTGTGCACACACGAGCAAATGTCCCATTTAAAACGCAGAACTCGCCCACTTACACTCCCTCCCTCTTCTCTCTATCAGGCTCTTTGTTCTCTTGCTGCTATTTCTACTCTCTCCCCTCTCTTCTTTTTCTGCTCCTGTCTCCCTATTCTCTCCTGTCACCTCTCTGTGTGCCTGTTTCTCTTTACCTCTTTTTCTGTCTGATTCCCTGTCTTTCCCCTTTCTAATAGAACTTCTCACTCAAGTTCTGGCTGCCTGGCATGTTTGTACCACAACTTGGTCACCTGCTCTTTCCATGGAATCTGCAATGTTCTTCCATGCAAGACCAACATTTAGGTTTATCTTAATATTGAAGCAAGAGGACATTGTCATGAGATATCCACCCTACTGGTACCCAAGATAACTGAGTAGACATCACTGAATTTACATAATTGTGGTTCAGCTGTAAAGTGGGTCAACATATTTCTCCATTATATCTGTCTTTGTCAAAAGTCAATTGTTAGTAGAGGGAGGATGTGGGGATTCAACTCTTTTCCTGACTGATATCCAAAGTGCTGACCAGAATTTTAAATTTTCTTTTACTACTTGTGTTGATGCCATGGCTGGCCTGGAACTCCTGGGTATAAAGTAGCCTACTTAAATGTCTCAGTCTCTGTTGTAGCTGGGATTGCCGGATCATGATTAGAGGTACCCACTACCCAATTGTAAACTGAACTTTTATGACACTTGTCATATACATGTCAGGGTTAGGGTTTCATTTTTTTATTCAATGTTTTACAAGATGTCTGTATATTTGAGTGTGTATGGTTCGTACATATGCTTTTGCTTTTGTTGTTGTTTAAAGATGGTGTTGCAGCTTTATTTTTTCAGTCAGAAAATACTCTCCAATTTGAAATATTTTTTTATGTTTTCAAAGTATGTAAATTACAGCTTGCTAAACTAACTATAGGTATGAAAATGATAAGGTTATGATTTGTTCTGGTTTTTTTTTTTTTGGTGTTTTTTTTTTTTTTGTAATGTTTGTGCCTGTCTGTATATGTTTTCCTTCCATAAACAAGATTTCTTATAGTGAACACTCATCTTGTTCTCTCTTTCAGAAAAAAGAGGAACTTGAAGTCCTGATAATCCTGCCTCTACCTCCTAAGTGATGGGGGTTCAAGTGTGTTTCACTTAGTTTCTCAATCTCATCATGTTTTTTAAGTTTTTGTTTTAAGAGTCTTTCTGTTTTGCTTAGACTTGCCTCAAACTATGGCTGTCTTCCCTTATTAGCCATCTGATTTCTATAGTTATAGGCAGTTTGAGCTTGAGCTATCAGAATCCATGGATGGCCACATTTTTAAACAAAACATCACAGAGGAGTGTGGCAGTGACCTACAGTCTAGACAAAGCTGCTTAACAAATGCACTCTGGAACTTTACTGAAGTTACTTAATTTGTGGATTTCTTTTTAATCAACAGGAAAATAAATTAACTTAAAAAAAGAATTTAGCAGCCAGGCATTGGCTTCAATCCCAGCACTTGGGAGACAAAGGCCATTGGGTCTTTGTTAGTTTGAGGGCAGCCTGGTCTACAGACAAAATGTTTGGACAGGTTACAAAGCTACAAGGCAACCCTTTGTCAAAAAACAATAGCAACACAAAACAAAAATTTATTCAAGAAGTAGTGGTTCAAGCCTTTAAATGAAGCACTCCTGATAGAGAGATGGTTGGATCTCTGAGTTTAAGAACAGCAAGGGCTACAAAGAGAAAGCATATGTGTGTGTGTGTGTGTGTGTGTGTGTGTGTGTAATATTTTAAATTATGTATACATATGTACATACATATGCAAGTACACATGGAGATCAGGAGAAATCATCTACTCTAAGAGATGCATTTACAGATGGTTTAGAGACACCAGGGTTAGGGACTAGAAATAGAAACCCAGTCCTCTGGAATAGGAAGGGGTCCTCTTAAACTAAACTATTATGCTAGCCCAAAAGAATCACTACTTATAGTTATTCTTCAGATTTTTATTATTTTTAATTGTTCTTGTCATACTTTGCTGAAATTTTAATGAAAGACACTGGATCCCAAAACTCAACCAACCTCCAGGAGTTTATTGGGAAGGAGAGTGACAGAAGGGATAATTGTTAACCAATTGGGTGCAGATATAGAAAGAGAGAAAACTGGCAGAAGGTGCTTGCTTATAAAGGGGAAGTGAGTAGTTTAGAACCAGGTTCTTCAGTTGGGGCCATTGAAACTGGAGTTATGGGGCGTTCCATTGGCCCAGGTCTTCGTGGCCAATGCATACATGCACTTTATGCAGTCACTTAGCCATCCAAACTTTGAGAACCTTTGAGATGTCAGTGTAGAGTGGTCATCTCTGAATGACGTCCAGTAGGGAAGGGAATGTCACCTGTGGCAAGCAGAGAAGATCGACTCCAGTTCATAGAAAGAACCTGAGCATTAGAGTGGCATGTGATGTGAAAAAGTTCCCTAAGAAGAAGACATAGGCTCTGGAGAGGACTTGTGTGGGATGACAGTCATGTGCTGAGGAGAAACCACCAGGGCAGGGAAGAGGAGTGTTTGGGAGCAAGAACAGGGCCAAGTTGCCCACAAACCCCGGGAGGTAGAACCCAATAATTCAATTATTATTAGGTAGCACATACATTTCTGTGTGTTGTTATTTCCCTTGTTAATTACAAAACGTTGAAATCATAAAAAGTTACAAAGGACACTAGCTGTATGTGGAGTGACACAGGACTTTTAATTCCAGCAACCAGGAGGCAGAGGGAAATCTTTCTATTTGAAGCTAGTTGGGTCTACAAAATGATCTCCAGGGCAACCCGGGATTCACAGTTAACCCAAGTCTGGAAAAGTAAACAAAAGACCCCTGCAGCAAATATGTTTTCATTTATCCCTCAAAATGATAAATAAAATACTCCATGTGACCTAATTTTCTTCCTACACTTCAAGCCTTGTCCTAACGGAATTCTTTTGCAATTTTTCCCTAGGGGAAAACTTGTTTGCATAATGTCTTTCATGTACAACAATTTTGGGATTGGCTTTTTTCTGACTGGTGATTCTTTTCTAAAACAAGGAGTATTTGTGGTGCACAGCGTTATTAAACTTTAATAAGCAACACTCAAGTTTTTTTCAGCTTCTTGAGTGTATTCATACCCCACAGGCTGTGTTTGTGTGTGTGTTTGTTTTTGTGTGTATTTGAAGACCAGAGGACAACATTTGGGGCCTGTTCTGTCCACCATGAATCTCAGACATTTAACTCAGGTCCTCTAGACTGGGCTCTGAAAATGAATTTATCTCCATTACCCTTTCAAACCTAGCCTGATTGTATTTTGATACTTTGTTAAGTTCATTATTTACTAAATTCTTAATACAAATATTTGCCTTCATTATGTGAATTTTATATACAATGCATGCAACTGCTTGCAGAAGCCATAAAAGAGCACTGGATTACATGCAGCTGGAGTTTATAAGCCACTAGGCATGGATACTGGGAAGTGAACACAGGTATATGATAATAGCAGTAAATACTCTTTGAGTCTGATCTACCTCTACAGCTCCTAATTTAAATTTTTAATTGAAAGATATTTTCTTGTGTAGTTTACTTACATGTATTTTTTTGTGATCAAACACATGCTTGTAAACATGTGCTATCATAGAGATTTTCATAATCCAAGGAAACATTGACACAGCAGTTTCTGAATGATCTATGCATCACCCAGAGTATGAGGGATGCTAGATGACTGAGTCCAGAAGATTCCATGTTGCCCTTTGGGAATTATAAGGACTTCACCAAGGCAGGCATGGTGGTCTGGGTGTTTGACTCTTTGCTCTTCCTCCACATCTTCACATTGGTTGTGATGTATGATGAGAACAAAGAGTGACACAAGGAATTCGGCTCCATCACAGAGAACTCTCAAAAAGGATGTCGACCCAGAACACAGAAAAACTGCACTCTATCAGCTCTGCAGGTGTTGTCCATGCTTCAGCCATCATTGACCTGATAACAACAATTTAGCTACTACTGCTACATAACATATGGGCCCATCATCTGAGGTTCTGCTGCAACACAACAGTGATTCAGGCACTGGTGATGATGTCAGGCCATCAAAGTTCATTAGGCAAGACAGTATAATTCTCTAATTATTAACTTATGTAATTTTAAAAGTCCATGATGACAGCACACTTTTTCATGTCTAGCACATCTGCCCAGGTATTGATGTTACAAAAAATTTCAACGATTTACATATTTAATGATGTAATTCTTAAATTGTTTCATTATATACACTGGGAACTGTGAAGTTTTGTGCCACCTTGTGTCACATGTGTGACAGATGATTTAACTATCTGATCATTACTCAAATCTTACTTTTTCTACTCCAGGAAGAGTGGCGTCTGTATCCAACTTGTTGTTGTTAATTGTCTCCTGTGATTTCATTATTTATATATTGAAAACAACGGTGATATAATTTTGTTATCTTTCTAGGGTTGAATTATAAGAAATTATCTCACTCATTCATGTTTTTGTTCAAATCTATGATTAAAAACTCAATGGTCTCATTAGTTTTAAGCAGTCTCACAGGAGTCATGTATAAAACACCATCCACTTGTTTAATATTTATTCATATAATTATGAAAATCTGTCATTATTTATTTGGTGATCACTGGAGTTTTGAGCCTACTTATGGGAGTCAATCATGCCAGACCATCACATCATTTAATACTACACTTACTTATTTAACTGTAAAATTAGGAACTTAAATAATAATTCATCACTTAATTAACATATTTAAAAAAAAGGCGATGTTAGGGACCATAAGTCACTTGTGGAGTCAGATTTTGGGAGTTGATGATGTAACATCATCTCATTGATTTAAAAAATGGGACCCTTTGCATAATTTTAGCTGTTTTGTCGAAAAGCAGGTGTTCATAGGTGCATGGATTAATATCAGGATTTTCAATTCGATTCCATTGGTCTACCTGTCTATTTTTATGCCAATACCAGGCTGTTTTCAGAACTATAACTCTGTAGTAGAGCTTAAAGTCAGGAATGGTGATGCCTCCTGAAGTTCTTTTATTGTATAGGGTAGTTTTTTCTATGCTGGATCTTTTGTTTTTTCCATATAAAGTTGATTATTATCCTTTCAAGGTTGGTGAAGAATTGTGGTGGGATTTTAAAGGGAATTGAACTGAATCTGTAGATTGCTTTTGGTAAGATTGCCATTTTTACTATGTTAATCCTACCTAACCAAGAGCATGGGAGATCTTTCCATTTTCTGGTATCATCTTTAATCTCTTTCTTTAGAGTCACAAAGTTCTTATTATATAGGTCTTTTACTTGTTTGGTAGGCGATACACCAAGATACTTTATGTTGCTTGTGTTTATTGTAAAGGGTGATGTTTCTCTGATTTCTTTCTCTGTCTCTATCTCGTCTGAAAAAGTAGGGCTACTGATTTTTTTGAGTTTATCTTGTATCCTGCTAGTTTGCTGAAGGT
Organism: Phodopus roborovskii; assembly: GCF_943737965.1. NCBI lineage: Eukaryota > Metazoa > Chordata > Mammalia > Rodentia > Cricetidae > Phodopus > Phodopus roborovskii. Next base: position 160,833 of record NW_026126795.1, on the reverse strand, counting down.
GTTTATCAGATGTAGGAGTTCCCTGGTAGAGTTTATTGGGTCGCTTATGTAAACTATCATATCATCTGCAAATAGAGACAGTTTGACTTCTTCCTTTCCAATTTGATCCCCTTGATCTCCTTTTGTTGTCTTATAGCTTTAGATAGAACTTCCAGTACGATATTGAAGATATATGGAGAGAGAGGACAGCCTTGTCTTGTTCCTGAGTTTAGAGGAATTTGCTTAAGTTTCTCTCCATTCAGTTTGATGTTGGCAGCTGGTTTGCTGTATATTGCTTCTTATTATATTTAGGTATGTTCCAGTTATCCCTGACATCTGCAAGACCTTTATCAAGAAAGGGTGTTGAATTTTGTCGAAGGCTTTTTCCACATCTAGGGAGATAATCATATGGTTTTTCTTTTTCTGTTTGTTTATATGGTGGATCATGTTGATAGATTTTCATATGTAAACCATCCCTGCAATCCAGGGATAAAGCCTACTTGGTCATGGTGGATGATTTCTCTGATGTATTCTTGAATTCGGTTTGCCAGTATTTTATTGAGTATTTTTGCATCGATGTTCATCAGGGATATTGGTCTGTAGTTTTCTTTCTTAGTTGTGTCTTTGTGAGGTTTGGGTACCAAAGTTATTATGGCCTCCTAAAAAGAGTTTGGCAATGAACCTTCTGTTTCTATCTTGTGGAAGAGTTTGAGGATTAGTGGTACTATTAGTTCTTCCTTTAATGTCTGGTAGAATTCAGTGCTGAATCCATCTGGCCCTGGACTTTTTTTTTGGTTGGAAGGCTTTCAATGACTGCTTCTATTTCATTGTGGGTTATAGGTCTATTTAAGTTGTTTGTCTGTTCTTGATTTAATTTTGGTAAGTGATAGTTATCCAGAAACTTGTCCATTTCCTTTGAGTTTTCAATTATTGTGGAATACAGATTTTCAAAGTATGACCTGAAAATTGTCTGGATTTCCTGTGTGTCTGTTGTTATGTTCCCCTTTTTGTTTCTGATTTTGTTAATTTGCATGTTCTGTCTCTGTTTTTTCGTTAATTTGGATTAAGGTTTGTCTATCTTGTTGATTTTCTCAAAAAACTAACTCTTTGTTGCATTGATTTTTTTGTATTGTTTTCCTGGTTTCTATTTTGTTGATTTCAGCCCTCAAGTTGATTATTTCCTGGCATCTACTCCTGCGGGTGAATTCGCTTCTCTCTGTTCTAAGATTTTCAGTTGGGTTGTTTATTCTCTTATGTGACTATCCTCTGTTTTCTTAATATGGACACTTAGTGCAATGAACTTCACTCATAGCACTGCTTTCAAGGCGTCCCATAATTTCGGGTATGTTGTATCCTCATTCTCGTTGAATATTAGAAAGTCTTTAATTTCTTTCTTTATTTCTTCTTTGACCCAGGAGTGGTGAAATTGCACATTGTTCACTTTCCATGAGTTTGCAGGTTTTCTGCTATTTGTGTTGTTGTTTAATTCCAATTTTAAATCATGGTGGTCCGATAAGATACAGGGGAATATTCCTATTCTCTTGTATCTGTTGAGGTTTGTATGTGGTCGATTTTAGAGAAGTTTCCATGTGGAGCAGAGAAGAAGGTATATTTTTTTGTTTTTGGATGGAATGTTCTGTAGATGTCTGTTAACCCCAGTTGAGACATAACTTCTGTTAGTACTTGTGTTTCTTTGTTGAGTTTCTGATTTGTGGTCCTGTCTAGTCTTGAGAATGGTGTATTTAAGTCTCCCCAGTATAAGTGTGTGAGGTTTTATATGAGCTTTGAGTTTTAGTAGTGTTTCTTTTACGAATGTGGGTGCCTTTGTATTAGGGACATAGATGTTCAGAACTGAGACTTTGTGTTGATGGATTTCTCCTGCGATGAATATGAAATGACAATCTTCATCTCTTTTGACTAATTTTGGTTTGAAGTCCAAGTAGTTAGATATTAGGATAGCTATGCCTGCTTGCTTCTTATTTCCATTTGATTGAAAAATCTTTTTCTCAACTCTTTACCTTGAGGTAATGTCTATCTTTGAAGCTTAGATGTGTTTCTTGCATGCAGCAGAATGATGGATTCTGTCTTCATATCCATTCTGTTAGCCTGTGTCTTTTTATAGGTGAGTTAAGACAATTATCGTTGAGGGTGAGAAAGGACCATTGATTGTTGAGGCTTGTTTGATGTAGTTTTGTTGTTGGCAGTGGTATTGTGAATATATTAGTTCTGCTTCACCCTTGGTTTCTGGTATAGTTAGATTATTAAAGATGTGATTCTTAAATTGTTTCATTATATAAACTTTTAACCCTGAAGTTTGGCGCCACCTTTTGTCAGTCAGTTGTGACAGACGATCTAAATATCTGCTTATTTCATTTCTCAAATCTGTCTTTTTTTCTACTCCTGGAAGAGTGGAGTCTGGATACCACTTGTTGGTTAATTGTCTCCTGTGATTTCATTATTTATTTAATTATTTAAATCAATCGTGATATCATTTTGTTATCACTTTAGGGTTGAATTATAAGAAATTATCTCATTATTCATTAATTTTTTGTTTAAGAAATTATCTCATTATTCATTAATTTTTTGTTCAAATCTATGATTAAAAACACAATGATCTCTTCAGTTTTGAACAATCTAGTAAGAGTCACGTATAAAACACCATCCCCTTGTTTCATTTTTATTCATTTAATTACTAAATTCTGTCGTTTTTTTATTCAGGGATCACTGAGTTTTGAGCCTCCTTATATGGGAGTCAGTCAAGCCAGACAAACCCATCAACTAATACTACACTTATTATTTAACTGTATAACTAGGATATTAAATAATAATTCATCATTTAATTAACTTATTTAAAATAAAGGTGATGTTATGGACCATAAGGCACATTTGGAGTCAGATTTTGGGAGTTGATAATATAACATCATCTCATAACTTGATCATTTTGCTACTGAAATACATTATTACATCAGCCATAGGTTCACGAGTTTTGTACCATCTTGTCAGAGTTAATATAAAGCGCCAACTCATTAATTATCAATATAAGTTTTTAAATAAATCATTATTCCAGGAAGTGAACGGTCTGACTACTGCATGTGGGATTTAAGTATGCACTACAATGTACTTAATCAATTAATTTCATTACAAATTAATTGTTTAAATCGATGAATATGTTGTCCTTCATGACTTGAGTCTGGCCATTCCTCTCTGGGAGTTAATCATGTGGCATTATTTAATTATGTAGTTATTACTTCCATGACAATCACTGGAGTTTGACTCCATCTTATGAGAGTGAAGTATGCAGGACTATCCAATTATATACTTATTTGATTACGTAAATAATGATTTTGTCATCCCTTATGGTTTTGGCTGCTGTGCGACTGACACAGCAGGAGATTGGTCCGAGAAGCAGTGCCCAAAGAATGATGGACACTGGGTTATCCAGTGATTACTGATTATGTAATAATAGATTTTTAACGACCAAACGATTAAATGATTTTTAATAAAATCTGTATTATTTCTGCATCATCAGTTTCTGAGTGGTTGCTACAGAACTGACCCATGAAGGGCAGAGTCAACACGGATTTTACAAATTGAATAATTTAATAATCTCAGGATCGGAGGATCTTATCTAATGAACTCTGTCAGGCTGACAACATGACACACCACCAACTCAAAATAACTCTACATAACCATATTAGAAAGTGGGATACAGGACTCAATAGAGAATTATCAATTGAGAAATCAAAAGTGACTGAAAGAAACATAAGACAGTGCTCAAAATCCTTATTCATCAGCAAAATGCAAATCAAAACAACTGTGAGAAACAATGAGATCAAGCTGCTCTAAAGGTAAGGGAGTGAGGAGAATTTATTTATTTTTCTTATCAGTAAATAGGAAAGGATTATAATAGAGGCAATAAATGGTATTGTTACAATTCTGCAAATGAGAAAATTGGAAGCATAGAACATAGGTTTAAATACTCATCAATTTACTTGATTGGAATAATGATGCTTTCATTTTCATGCTTAAATCACTATAGGCATGATGATGCTTGAGAGACTGGTAAATTGTTATAACTCAGAAAAAGAGGCCTGCTTTGCTTTTGAGAAAATCAGGCTGTAAGTCAGTCCATCAGTGGTTATGCTAATTTAAGCATGTGGGAGGTGCACTAGAATGTGAAAGAATGTTGGATCATAAATGTTTCCTGGAAAATCTGCTTGTATTCTGTATCCTGGTGTCATGGGCCATGGGCCAGAGAGCAGCTTCGATGAAGTGGTATCATAACTTTGTTTTAAAATTGGAATTAAACCACAACACAAATAGCAGAAATAGTGCCCATATGAAGAAAACAGAGGATAGCCACATAAGAGATTTAACAGCCCAACTGAAAACCTTAGAACAGAGAGTAGCTTAATTCACCCCATAGGAGTAGATGCCAGGAAATAATCAACTTGAGGGCTGAAATCAACAAAATAGAAACCAGGAAAACAATACAAAAAAAAAATCAATGCAACAAAGAGTTTGTTTTTTGAGAAAATCAACAAGATAGACAAACCTTTATCCAAATTAATGAAAAAACAGAGACAGAACATGCAAATTAACAAAATCAGAAACAAAAAGGGGAACATAACAACAGACACACAGGAAATCCAGACAATTTTCAGGTCATACTTTGAAAATCTGTATTCCACAAAAATTGAAAATTCAAAGGAAATGGACAAGTTTCTGGATAACTATCACTTACCAAAATTAAATCAAGAACAGACAAACAACTTAAATAGACCTATAACCCTCAATGAAATAGCAGTCATCTAAAGCCTTCCAACCAAAAAAAAGTCCAGGGCCAGATGGATTCAGTGCAGAATTCTAACAGACATTCAAGGAAGAACTAATACCACTACTCCTCAAACTCTTCCACAAGATAGAAACAGAAGGTTCATTGCCAAACTCTTTTATGAGGCCACAATAATTTTGGTACCCAAACCTCACAAAGACACAACTAAGAAAGAAAACTACAGACCAATATCCCTGATGAACATCGATGCAAAAATACTCAATAAAAACTGGCAAACCGAATTCAAGAATACATCAGAGAAATCATCCACCATGACCAAGTAGGCTTCATACCTGGAATGCAGGGATGGTATATCATACGAAAATCTATCAACGTGATCCACCATATAAACAAACAGAAAAAGAAAAACCATATGATTATCTCCCTAGATGTGGAAAAATCCTTCGACAAAATTCAACACCCTTTCCTGATAAAGGTATTGGAGAGGTCAGGGACAACAGGAACATACCTAAACATAATAAGAACAATATACAGCAAACCAACTGCCAACATCAAACTGAATGGAGAGAAACTTAAGACAATTCCTCTAAAATCAGGAACAAGACAAGGCTGTCCTCTTTTTCCATATCTCTTCAATATCGTACTAGAAGTTCTAGCTAATGCTATAAGACAACAAAAGGAGAACAAGAGGATCCAAATTGGAAAGGAAGAAGTCAAACTGTCTCTATTTGCAGACGATATGATAGTTTACATACGTGACCCAATAAACTCTACCAGGGAACTCCTACATCTGATAAACAACTTCAGCAAACTAGCAGGATACAAGATAAACTCAAAAAATCAGTAGCCCTACTTTTTTCGGACGACAAAGAGACAGAGAAAGAAATCAAAGAAACATCACCCTTTTCAATAGCCACAAGCAACATAAAGTATCTTGGTGTATCGCCTACCAAAGAAGTAAAAGACCTATATATTAAGAACTTTGTGACTCTAAAGAAAGAAATTAAAGAAGATACCAGAAAATGGAAAGATCTCCCATGCTCTTGGTTAAGTATGATTAACATAGTAAAAATGGCAATCTTACCAAAAGCAATCTACAGATTCCATGCAATCCCCTTTAAAATCCCACCACAATTAATCACTGACCTTGAAAGGATTATAATCAACTTTATATGGAAAAACAAAAGACCCAGGATAGCCAAACCAACCCTATACAACAAAAGAACGTCAGGAGTCATCACCATTCCTGACTTTAAGCTCTACTACAGATATATCGTTCTGAAAACAAACAGGTATTGGCATAAAAATAGACAGGTAGACCAATGGAATCGAATTGAAAATCCTGATATTAATCCATGCACCTATGAACACCTGATTTTCGACAAATGCTAAAATTATACAATGGGGCAAGGACAGCATCTTCAACAAATGGTGCTGGCACAATTGGATGAGGGTATGTAAAAGACTGCAGAGAGACCCATGTTTGTCGCCATGCACAAAACTTAAGTCAAAATGGATCAAAGACCTCTACATCAATCCAACCACATTGAACCTATTAGAAGAGAAAGTAGGAGGTACCCTTGAACAAACTGGTATAGGAGACCGCTTCTTGAACATAACTCCAGGGGCACAGACACTGAAAGAACAATTAATAAATGGGACCTTTTCAAACTTAGAAGCTTCTGTAAGGCAAAGGACACAGTCAACAAGACCAAACGGCAGTCCACAGACTGGGAAAAGATTTTCACCAACCCTTTATCGGACAAAGGGCTGTTCTCTAAAATACACAAAGAACTCAAGAAACTAGTCAACAAAACAACAAATAACCCTATTAAAAAATGGGGTACAGAAATGAAGAAAGAATTCTCAATGCAGGAAATCAAAAAGGTTGAAAAACACTTAAGAAAATGCTCTACATCCTTAGCTATCAGGGAAATGCAAATCAAAACAACTTTGAGATACCATCTTACCCCTGCCAGAAAGGCTAAAAACACTAGTGATGACTTATGTTGGAGAGGATGTGGAGAAAGGGGGAACACTCCTCCACTGCTAGTGGGAGTGCAAACTCATACAGCCAATTTGGAGATCAGTATGTCGGTTCCTCAGGAAAATGGGAATTAGTTTACCACAGGACCTGGCAATCCCCCTCTTAGACATATACCCAAAGGATTCACATCCTTGCAACAAAGACATCTGTTCAACTACGTTCATATCAGCACTATTTGTAATAGCAAGAACCTGGAAACAACCTAGATGCCCCTCAATTGAAGAATGGTTAATGAAGATGTGGCACATCTACACAATAGAATACTACTCTGCAGAAAAAAATAATGGTATCTTGAAATTCGCAGGCAATTGGATGGCACTTGAAGAAACCATCCTGAATGAGGTAATCCAGTCACAAAAAGAGGAACACAGTATGTACTCACTCATATATGGATTTTAGACCTAGATCAAATGATCACCAGCCTATAATTCACGTCACCAGACGAACTAGAATACAACGTGTATTTTAAGAGATTCATATAAAGTCCCTCACAGATCTGGGAAGGGACAAGTCCGCCAGAGTTCAGGTGAAGTGGTGGAAGACAGCGAATGGAGAGAGAAGTAGGAGAAAATGAGGGGGAGGAAAGGAAAACCTATATGACCAGGAAGATTAAGCCTGGTTAGGAATAGAAGATAGGAAAGAGAGAGAGACAGAGAGAGAACATAAAAAGAGGGAGCCAATATTGGTTTGAAGATAAAATTGAACACAAAGAAAGGTCGAGAGAACTACAAGACTGCTCCCAACTAACAATCTCAGCTTCCCTGGAAAGGCTATCATAAATGCCCTTCCTGGAGAGTGAGATCAACAACTAACTTCTCCATGGAGCCCTCAACTAATGCCTGTTGAAAATAGGAGCAAACACCCATACATAAACACTGAGTCCAACTAGAACCCAGAAGCAGATGGAGAGGACAAGACCAGGTGGCAGAAGCACATAGAGACAGCTTACCTGAACAAGGAGGAGCTAATGGGCCCCCAGACTGATAGCTGGGAAGCCATCATGGGACTGACTCAGGCCCCCTGAATATGGGTCTCAGCCAGAAGGACTGAGCAGTCTAAGGGACCTCAGACAGTGGAGCCAGGATGTATCCCTGGTGCACAAAAGGACTTTGCAAACATATCCCCCATGGAGGGATAACTGCCTTAATCTAGAGACAGGAGAGAAGCCCTAGTCCCTACTTCACAGGACCTGTCAGATCTACATGATCCCAACTGGTTGGCATTCCCCTACACATGGAATTGGGGTGGGGGGATGGGAGGGGAGGGTGTTTAGAGTTCCTGTGAGAGGGCAGAGATGATAAAAGGGAAGGGAGGAGGGGGGAAGGTTGGGGAGGAGGGAGGGAGGGAGGGAGAGGGAACTGGGATAGACATGTAAAACAATAAATTAAATTAAAAAAATGCTTTGACTCCAAAATTTAAGTTGAAGGATAAGTTACTGGGGAAAAGGATTTTAGTTTTGTTTCCACAGAAAATGTAAAGATGTGGATTCCTTCCAGACTAATGAGGTTTGATCACGCCGGACCGCCTGAAACAGAGTACAAGCTGATCCTACATTCAAAACAGCTGGACAAAATAGCCCTACAGACTACAGCCAGGATATCTGAATCTTCTTCGAATCCCCCCAAGGCAGCACCCCTTACCAGCAGGAAGTAGCTTGGAAAGAACGACGCCCAAATTCCCAAATATTGTGTATAAATGTTTGTTTTCATTTCATTGGACTTTGTTATATAAAATTAAATAAAAAAAAATAAAGCCTACAGCAGATACCAAAAAAAAAAAAAAATGAAAGAAAGAAAGTGAAGTATGCAGGACTATCCCATTATTTCCTTATTTGATTACATGAATAATGATTTTGTCATCCATTATGGTTTTGGTTGCTGTGCTATTGACACAGCAGGAGATTGGTCCCAGAAGCCTTGCACAGAAAATGAGGTACACTGGGTTATGCAGTGATGACTGATTATGTAATAATAGATTTTTAACGATTTAATATTTAAGCGATTAAAAAAAACAGTGTTGTTTCTGCATCATCAGTTTCTGAGAGGTTGTGACAGAACTGACCCATGAAGGACACAGTCAACCCCGATTTTACAAATTGTATAATTTAATAATCTGAGGATCAGAGAATCTTATCTAATGAACTCTGTCAGGGTGATAACATGACACACCACCAACTCAAATAACTACATAACCATATTAGAAAGGGATTTACAGGATTCAATAGAGAATTATCAATTGAGAAATCATAAGTGACTGAAAGAAACAAAAAACAGTGCTCAAAATCCTTAGTCATAAGCCAAATGCAAATCAAAATACTTCTGAGAATCCATGAGATCAAGCTGCACTAAAGGAAAGAGAGTGAGGAGAATTTATTTTCTTTCCAGTTAATAGAAAAGGATTACGATAGAGGCAATTAATGTTATTGTTTCCATTCTTGAAATGAGAAAATAGAAGCCTAGAACATAGGTTTAAGTACTCATGAGTGTACTCCAATTGAATAATGATGCTTTCGTTTTCATGCTTAAATCACTATAGGCATGTAGTAGCTTCAGAGACTGATAAATAGGTATAACTCAAAAAAGAGCCCTGCTTTGTTAGTGAGAAAAACAGTGAGGTTGTAAGGTTAGTTCATCGGTGGGTATGCTAAATTTAGCATATGGGAGCTGCACTAGAATGTGACAGAATGTTGGATCATAAATGTTGCCTGGCAACGCTGCTTGCAATCTGTATCCTGGTATCATGGGTCAAGGACCAGAAAGCAGCTTTAATGAAGTGCTGTCACGGGACATTACAATCTCCCAAGAGAACTGTCTCCTAAAACTTTTAAAGACAGCATATGGTTCACCTCACCAAGTCATAGCCGAATCTCTGGAAGTTTGCCTACAGCATTTACTGGTTACCCAATTCAAGATTACCTAATATCAGAGAACATAGTCTGTGGAGAAACAGATCAATGAATTCTGTATAGGAATGCTCTCTCTCCTAAGAAGTAAAACTATGGATTAAAAGATAATAAGACTCACAATTATTCATCAAATGGTGAGTTTTCCATTGTTAACTTCCTTCAGGAATGTGGTAATCCTTTTGCTAGCATAGTCTGAGGGATAATTTGATTGCAGTCCATCTCTTTTGAGGCAGCTGTCCAACATTAAATATATGATATCTTCTAAAACCCTGCATACACTACAACATGTCCGCATTTACACATTTTACTACTAAACTCTGCGATTACATAAGTGATGAACTGGGGACTTTCACACAACCTTGTGGAAGTCAAGTGAGAGAATATTGTGTCGAGTATGGCAGACCATTTCATCCTCTGATTATGTTATAATTTAATTATTAAAATAGGACCATAGATCATCCATGATTAGTGGATTCTGGTTCCACAATGTGGGAGACAGGTATTTTAGGCCATCTACATATTAATTATGAATTAAAATATTTAAATTAATCATGACATCAATGTTAATGACTCTGGTTTGGAGCCACCTTCAAGAAGTAGACGATGTTACATCAACTCATTATTTGATTATTTAGTTAGGTAAAACAAAGATTATATCATCCATGACACTTGGAATTTGGTGCCACAGATAATCTAATTACATAATTAAATTATTTCCATTGACAGTTTTTGTTTAGAACCAGGAAAATGTAAAGATTTGTATAATTATGTAAACCTATAATCCTCTATTCCTTGAAGAGTCTTGTAAATCTCCTTCTTGGGGAGTTAATAGGCAATATCGTCACATTTTATGATTAATTATTTCAACTGATGATGATGATAACCTTCCTGACTGGAGTCTGGCCATTCTGCCCTGCCAGTAAAATGCTACATCACCTCTTTATTGTGATAGTTAGCTATTAATGAATTATTAACGTCAAGGTCATCATCGTTTCCGATTAAGTTGCAAATATCTGTCACGGACGAGTTGGGAAGGTTGTAGACGTGGACACAGCATTTTTTGCATGATGTATGCATCACCCAGTGTACTAAGGATGCTGGGTGACTGAGTCCAGAAGATTCCATGGTGCCCTCAGAGAAGTACCAAGAAATCACCAAGGCAGGCATGTTTTTCTCGGGTACAACATTGGTTGTGATCTACGATGAGAAGAAATAGTGGCACAAGGAGGTCAGCTACATCACAGAGACCACGCAGAATGGATGATGACCCAGAACATGGTAAATAGGTATAACTCAAAAAAAGAGCCCTGCTTTGTCTTTGTGAGAAAATCAGTGAGGCTGTAAGCTCAGTCCATCTGTGAGTAAGCTACTTTTAGCATGTGGTAGGTGCACTAGAATGTGAAAGAATGTTGGATCATAAATGTTGCCTGGCAATGCTGCTTGCTTTCTGTATCCTGGTATCATGGGCCAAGGACCAGAGAGGAGCTTCGATGAAGTGTTATCATGGGACATTACAATCTCCCAAGACAACTGTCTCCTAAAACTTTTAAAGACAGCATGTGATTCACCTCTCCAAGACACAGCCGAATCTCTGGAAGTTTGCCTACTGGCTTTTACTGGTTACCCAATTCAAGACTACCTAATATCAGAGAACAGAGTCTGTGGAGAAACAGTTCAAAGACTTCTGTTTTTGAATGCTCTCTCTCCTAAAAAGACTATGGATTAAAAGATAATAAGACTCACGTTTATTCATCAAAATGTGAGTTTTCCATTGTTAACTTCCTTCAGGAAGGCAGTAATCCTTTTGTTAACATAGACTGAGGGATAATTTGATTGCAGTCCATCTCTTTTGAGGCAGCTGTCCAACATTAAATATGTGATATCTTCTAAAACCCTACATACACTATGACATGTATGCATTTACACATTTTACTACTAAACTCAGCGATTACATAAGGGATGAACTGGGGACTTTCACACAACCTTGTGGGAGTCAAGTGAGAGAAAATTGTGTGGAGTATGCGAGACCATTTTATCCTCTGATTATGTTATAATTTAATTATTAAAATAGGACCTTAGACAATACATGATCAGTGGATTGTGGTTCCACCATGTGGGTGTCAAGTATTTTAGACCATCTTCATATTAATTTTGAAGGAAAATATTTAAATTAATCATGACAGCAATGTTCACGACTCTGGTTTGGAGCCACCTTCAGGAAGTGGATGATGTTACATCAACTCATTATTTGATTATTTAATTAGGTAAAGCAATGATTATATCATCCACAACACCTGGAATTTGGTGCCACAGATAATCTAATTATATAAAGAAATTACTTCAATTGACAGTTCTTGTTTAGACCCAAGATAATGTAAAGATTTGTGTAATTATGTAAACCTATAATCCTCTATTCCATGAAGAGTCTTGTAAGTCTCCATCTTGGGGAGTTAATAGGCAATATCGTCACATTTTATGATTAATTGTTTCAATTGATGATGATGACATCCTTCCTGACTGGAGTCTGGCCATTCTGCCCTGCCAGTAAAATGCTACATCACCTCTTTATTGTGATAGTTAGCTATTAATGAATTATTAACGTCAAGGTCATCATCGTTTCCGATTAAGTTGCAAATATCTGTCACGGACGAGTTGGGAAGGTTGTGGACGTGGACACAGCATTTTTTGCATGATGTATGCATCACCCAGTGTACTAAGGATGCTGGGTGACTGAGTCCAGAAGATTCCATGGTGCCCTCAGAGAAGTACCAAGAAATCACCAAGGCAGGCATGTTTTTCTGGGTACAACATTGGTTGTGATCTACGATGAGAAGAAATAGTGGCACAAGGAGGTCAGCTACATCACAGAGACCACGCAGAATGGATGATGACCCAGAACATGGAAGAACTGCTGTCTCTCTTCTCTGCTGGTGATGTCCCTGCTGCATCCATCTTTGAGGTGATATGAACATTTTAGCTACTACTGCTAAGCCCGGTATGGGCCCATCATCTCAGGTCCTGCCATACAACCTCAGAGACTCAGGCACTGTTGATGATGTCAGGCCAGCAGAGTTCATCAGGCAAGACAGAATGATTATCTGATTATTGACTCATGAAATTTTAAAAATCCGTGATGACAGCGTACATTATCATGTCTGCCATGGTTGCCCAGGAATTGATGATACAAAAAATTTCAACGACTTACATATTTAAAGGTGTAATTATTTAATGTTTCTTTATAAAATTGTGACCCCCTGATGGTTGGTGCCACCTTGTGTCATTCAATTGTGAAAGATGGTCTAAATATCTGATTTTTTCATTTCTCAAATTTGTCTTTTTCTACTCCATGAAGTGTGGAGTCTGGATCCACCTTGTTGGTGTTAATTGTCTCCTGTGATTTCATTATTTATTTATTTATTTAAATCTTTGGTGTTATCATTGTGTTATCTCTCTAGGGGTGAATTATGAGAAATTATCTCATTATTCATTCATTTTTATGTTCAAATCTATGACTAAAAACTCAATGATCTCTTCATTTTCGTGTAATCTCATAGGAGTCATGTATAAAACACCATCCACTTGTGATGACACCCTTCCTGAGTGGAGTCTGGCCATTCTGCCTTGTCAGTAGAATGCTACATCACCTCTTTATTGTGAAAGTTAACTATTACTGACTTTTTAATTATTTAAATTATTTAAACGATGGACAATGACACCATCGATTCCGATTAGGGTGCAAATATCTGACAGGGATGTGGTTAGGAAGGTTGTAGGCATGGCCATGGCAGTTTCTGCATGATCTACGCATCACCCGGAGTACTAGGGATGCTGGATGATTGAGTCCAGAAGATTCCATGGTGCCCTCTGAGAAGTACAAAGACTTCACCAAGGCAGGCAGGGTCGTCTTGGTGTTAGACTCCCCTGCTCTTCCTCCACATCTCCACATTGGTTGTGATCTACGATGAGAAGAAATAATGGCACAAGGAGGTCAGCTCCATTACTGATACCTCGCAAAAAGGATGACGACCCAGAACAGGGGAAGAACTGCTCTCTCTCATCTCTGCTTCTGATGCGCCTGGTACAGCCATCTTTTGAGCTGGTATCACCAATTTAGCTACTACTGCTATGCCAGGTATAGGCCCATCATCTCAGGTCCCGCCGCACCACAACAGAGGTTCATGCACTGGTGATGATGTCAGGCCAGCAGGGTTCATCAGTCAAGACATTATGATTACCTGCTGATTACTGACTTATGGAATTTTAAAAATCCGTGATGACAGCGTACATTATCATGTGTGGCATGTCTGCCCAGGAATTGATGATACAAAAAATATCTACAATGTACATATTTAAAGATGCCATTCTTAAATTGATTCATTATGAACCCTGAGGTTTGGCGCCACCTTGTGCCATTCAATTGTAACAGACGATCTAAATATCTGATTATTTCATTTATCAAATCTGTCTTTTTCTACTCCAGGAAGAGTGGAGTCTGGATCATACTTGTTGATGTCTCCTTTAGTTTCATTATTTATTTATTTATTTATTTATTTATTTATTTATTTGAATCAATGGTGATACCATTGTGTTATCTCTCTAGGGTGAATTATGAGAAATTATCTCATTATTCATTTATTTTTTGTTAAAATATATGATTAAAACTCAATGATCTCTTCAGTTTTGAGCAATCTTGTAGGAGTCACTTATAAAACATCATCTGCTTGTGTCATTTTTATTCATTTAATTATGAAAATCTGTCATTATTTATTCAGTGATCACTGGAGTTTTCAGCCTCCTTATGCGAGTCACTCACGCCAGACCATCACATCATCTAATACTACACTTACTTACTTAACTGTAATATTAGGAAATTAAATAATAAGCCATCATTTAATTAACGTATTTAAAATAAAGGTGATGTTATGGACCATAAGTCCCTTTTGGAGTGAGATTTTGGGAGTTGATGATGTAACAACATCTCATTACTTGATTATTTATCTATTTCAATAGATCATTACATGAGCCGTAGCTTTACGACTTTGGTGGCATCCTGTCAGAGTTAATGTAAAACGCCAACTAATTAATAATCAATTTAATTTTTAAATAAGTCATCATTCCAGGAAGAGGTCAGTGTGACTTCTCCATGAGGGATTTAAGTATGAACCACCATGTCATTATTCAATTATTTCTCATTATATATTAACTATTGAAATCGATGAACATGTTGTCCTTCATGACTGGAGGCTGGCCATTCCTCCCTGGAAGATAATCGTGAGACATTATTTAATTATCTAAGTATTAATTCCTTGGCAATCACTGGAGTTTGGTTTCCATCTTATGAAAGTTAAGTATGCAGGACTATCTAATTATTGACTTACTGTATTAGGTAAAGCATGATGGTGCCATCTGTTATGGTTTTGGCTGCTGTGCGATTGACACAGCAGGAGATTGGTACCAGAACTAGTTCCCAGAGGATGAGGGACACTGGCTTATCCAGTGAGTATTGTACTGATTACATAATAATAGAGTTTTATCGATCGAATGATTAAATGCTTTAAACAACTCTATTGTTTCACATCATCAGTTCCTGAGAGTTTGTAAAAGAACTGACCCACGAAGGACACAATCGACACCAATTTTCAAACTTGAGTAATTTAATAACCTCATGATTGGAGAATAATAGCGAATAAACTCTGTCTTGCTGATAACATGACCCACCACCAACTCTAAATAACCCTAAATAACCATATTAGAAATTGGGGCATAGGACTTAATAGGGAATTATCAATGGAGGAATCACAAACGACAGAAAGAAATATAAGACAGTGCTCCAAATCCTTAGACATCATCCAAATGCAAATCAAAACACCTCCGAGAAACCATGTGATTAAGCTGTTAAAAAGATAAGAGAATGAAGAGAAGTTTGTTTTCTTTTCTGTAAATAGAAAAGGATTATGGTAGAGGTGATTAATGGTATTGTTTCCATCCTGGAAATGAGAAAATAGAAGCATAGAAAATAGGTTTGAATAATCATCAATGTACTTGAGTGGCATAATGATGCTTTCGTTTTCTCTGGCGTCTACCTCTGCCAGCAAGGAAACAGGACCACGACTCTTCTTCAAGCAGTTTCTTCAGGAACCTTGTACATCAGCTTCTGCTCCTCCCAGACCCAGCAAGCCCTTAAATATGTGCTCAATGCCCAATCAGCTCATGCCTCCTGGTGATCCTTGGTAGGCCACAGAAGGAGGAAGCACACCAGATCCATCAAGCACTTCCAAATAAGGCTTGTTTACAGCTAAGCTCGGACTTACCTGGCATCCAGCCAGGCACCACCTAGGGGCTGGGGATTGCACAGTTTTCATGCATAAATTACTATAGGCATGTTGTAGCTTGAGAGACTTGGAAAATGTGATGTATAACTCAAAAGAAAGAGCCCTGCTTTGATTTTGTGAGAAAACCTGTTGGGCTGTAAGGTTGGTATGCTAATTTTAGCATGTGGGAGTTGCACTAGAATGTGACAGAATGTTGGATCATAAATGTTGCCTGGAAACCCTGCTAGCATTCTGTATCATGGGTCAAAGATCAGAGAGCAGATTCGATAAAGTATTATCTTGGGTCATTACATTCTCCAAGATAACTGTCTCCTAAATCTTTTAATGACAGCATGGTATTCGCCTCACCAAGTCTTAGACAAATCTCTGGAGGTTTGTCTATAGCTTAGGCTATAGACTTAGGGATTATTGGATTGCAGTCCATCTCTTTTGGAGGCAGCTGTCCAAAATTAAATATGTGATATCTTCTAAAGCCCTGCATACACAATGACCTTTCAGCATTTACACATTTTACTACTAAACTCTGAGATTAAATAAGGGATGAACCGCGGAGTTTCACACAATCTTGTGGGTCTCAAGTGACGGACAACTTGTGTTGAGTATGGCATACCATTTTATGCACTCATTATGTTATTATTCAGTCATTAATATAGGACATCAGTGGATTATGTTTCCACGATGTGGCAGTCAAGTATTTCATATTCAAATCTGCCATTTTCTACCCCAGGAATTGGGGAGTCTGGATCCACCTTGTTGGTGTTAGATTCTGTCTTGTGATTTCATTATTTATTTATGTAAATCAACAGTGATATCATTTTGCTACATCTCTAGTGGTGAATTATAAGAAATTATCTCATTATTTATTCATTATTTTTGTTCAGATCTATGATTACAAACTCAATTATCTCTTCAGTTTTCAGCAACCTTGTAGGAATCATGTATAAAACACCATCGACTTGTTTAATTTTTTTCATTGAATTATGAAAATCTGTCATTATTTAATATTCAGTGATCACTGCAGTTTGAGCCTCCTATGGGAGTCAATTATGCTAGACTATCACGTCAACTAATACTACACTTACTCATTTAAATGTAAAATTAGGAAATTAAATAATAATTCATCATTTAATAGACATATTTATTGACTGAAAGAAACATAAGACAGGGAACAAAGGAGACCTGCCTATCCATGCGGAACAACCAGCAATTTACACATGCTTGGTCTCTGACCCACCTCCAGTCCTCTGATGACGTCCCAAGCCCCCTCCCAGAGATCTGTTTATCTCTGTGGGTCCACTCTGAGTTCCAGCCAGCAAGATCCTTGACCCCCAAAGCAGGGCCTCTGCTAAAAAAAGAGGCCTCAGCTGGAGAGTCTCAGTTTCCAGTGAGATCAGACTATTCTGCAAAACCTTCCCATGTTTCAGCTCTGACTTTTCCTCTTCTGCCAACCATTGGCAAGAGGTAATGCTAGGCCCAATTGGGACGGCCTGTCCCCTACATCCTCTCTGCCCCCCCACCCCGAACTCCCTGGGTTGGCCCTTGATTCTGCTGCTCCTGTGTCTTGTCCTCAATAAGCACACACTTGGAGCTCTGATACACCCCCACCCATCCCCACCATGAGTCTGCTGCTCCCTACCCAGTGCCCTACTCTTCCCATTGTCTCTCCATCGCTCTGGTTGAGCACTGGGAAAGAGGGTGAAGCCAACGGTCTACCCTATTTAGGGAGACTTCTCGGAGCAACTCTGAACAAAGGAGACCTGCCTATCCACACGGGACCACCTGCAATTTCCACCTGCTTGTTCTCTGAATCCACCCCCCAGTCCTCTGTTGGAGTCCCGGGCCCCTCCCAGAGATCTGCCTATCTCTGCTGGTCCTCTCTGAGTTCCAGCCAGCAAGAACCTTGACCCCCAAAGCAGGGCCACTGCTAAAGGAAGAGGCCTCAGCTGGAGAGGGCCAGTTTCCAGTGAGATCAGAATATCCTGCAGAAACTTTCCAAGTTTCAGCTCAGCTTTTGACCTCTTCTGCCAGCCATTGGCTAGAGCCTTTGGTTAGTAGCATCTTCTACTGGATACTCATCCCAGACCCCATCCCTGGGTCTCTGTCTGCGGAGAGATCTCTTACAGAGCTTGGACAACAAAGAGCTACAGATATTGAATCTCTGACCTACAAAAATCCAACAGAGAAGTACCATAGAGACAGGGGGAGAACCCACCAACACCTACTGGAAGAAGCTATGGGAAGACAGCAATACAAGAAAACACCTAACAACAGAAAAACAAGCATGACACCACCAGAATCTAGGGAATCTACACCAATTAGAATGGAACACAACAACAAAGCAGAGGAAGCAGAAGGGAACGACTTAAAAATTACCATCATAAAAATGATAGAGGCCCTCAAAGAAAATGTGAGAAAATCCCTTAATAAATGGAGGAAAAAACAAACAAAAAAGTGGAAGAACTGAACAAATATCTTAAGGAAAGTACAGAAAGCCAAGAAAAAAAAATTAAGGGGGTGAAGAAAACGGTTCAAGACTTGAAAACTGAAATAGACAAAATAAAGGTAACACAAACTGAATGAATGCTGGAAATAGAAAAATTGGGCAAAAAATTGGGAACTACAGACACAAGCATAACCAACAGAATTCAAGAGATGAAAGAAAGAATCTCAGGCGCAGATGATAAACTAGAAGAAATAGATTCATCGACCAAAGATACTCAGATATCCACCAAATCCTTAACACGACACATCCAGGAAATGTGGGACACCGTGAAAAGACCAAACCTAAAATTAATAGGAATAGAGGAAGGTAAGGAAGCCCAGCTCAAAGGTACAAAAAACATATTTAAAAAAAATCATCAAGGAAAAATTTCACAATCTGAAGAAGGACATGCACATGAATGTACAAGAAGCATATGGAACACCAAATAGGCTGGACCAAAGAAAAAGACCCCTCGACATATAATAATCAAAACACCTAGCATACAGAATTAAGAAAGAATATTAAGAGCAGCGAAGGAAAAAGGACAGGTAACATATAAAGTCAGACCTATCAAAATTACACCTTCTTCTCCAAGGAAAACATCCAGGCCAGAAGGTCCTGGATAGATGTTCTAAAAGTATTAAGAGAACACAAATGCCAGCCCAGGCTACCATATCCAGCAAAACTCTCAATCAATATAGATGGAGAAAACAAGATATTTAATGATAAAAC
This sequence comes from Phodopus roborovskii, assembly GCF_943737965.1. Lineage (NCBI taxonomy): Eukaryota > Metazoa > Chordata > Mammalia > Rodentia > Cricetidae > Phodopus > Phodopus roborovskii. The sequence goes on along the minus strand of NW_026126795.1, from coordinate 141,561 downwards.
CAGATTTTCCCAATACGTATCTACAGAAATTATTGGAAGGAAAACTCCAACCCAAAGAAGGAAATTATGCCCACAAAAATGTAGGCAACAGATAATCCAACTACACCAGAAACCAAGGGTAAAGCAGAACTAGTATCTTCACAATATCACTGCCAACAACAAAACTAAATCAAACAAGCATCAACAATCAATGGTCCTTACTCACTCTCAACATTAATAGTCTTAACTCACTTATAAAAAGACACAGGCTAACAGAATGGATACAAAAAAAGAATCCATCCTTCTGCTACATACAAGAAACACATCTAAGCTTCAAAAATAGACATTACTTTAGGGTAAAGGGTTGAGAAAAGAGTTTCCAATCAAATGGAAATAAGAAGCAAGCAGGCATAGCTATCCTAATATCTAACTAGTTAGACTTCAAACCAAAATTAATCGAAAGAGATGAAGATGGTCATTTCATATTCATCGCAAGAGAAACCCATCAACACATAGAATCAGTTCTGAACATCTATACCCCCAATAAAAAGTCACCCAAATTCGTAAAAGACACACTACTAAAACTCAAAGCTCATATAAAACCTAACGCACTTGTAGTGGGAGACTTCAATACACCACTCTCAAGACTAGACAGGACCACAAATCAGAAAATCAACAAAGAAACAAAAGTACTAACAGAAGTTATGTCTCAACTGGGGTTAACAGACATGTATGGAATATTCCATCCAAAGACAAAAGAATATACCCTTTTCTGTGCTCCTCATGGAACCGTCTCTAAAACTGACCACATACTAGGTGGCACAACAAACCTCAACAGATACAAGAGAATAGGAATAGTCCCCTGTATCTTATCAGACCACCATGCTTTAATATTGGAATTCAATGATAACACAAATAGCAGAAAACCTGCAAACTCATGGAAAGTGAACAATGTGCAATTGCACCATTCCTGGGTCAAAGAAGAAATAAAGAAAGAAATAAAGAACTTTCAATATTCAACGAGAATTAGAACACAACATACCCAAACTTATGGGAAACTTTGAAAGCATTGCTACGAGGGAAGTTCATTGCACTAAGTTCCCATATGAAGAAAACAAGAATAGTCACATAAGAGAATTAACAGGTCAATTGAAAGAGAAGCGACCTCACCCCATAGGAGTAGATGCCAGGCAATAATCAACTTGAGGGCTGAAATCAACAAAATAGAAACCAGGAAAACAATACAAAAATCAATGCAATAAAGAGTTGGTTTTTTTGAGAAAATCAACAAGATAGACAAACCTATATCCAAATTAACAAAAAAGAACAGGTAGAACATGCAAATTAACAAAATCCGAAATGAAAAGGGGAACATAACAACAGACACAGAGGAAATCCAGACAATTCTCAGGTCATACTTTGAAAATCTGTATTCCACAAAAATTGAAAATTCAAAGGAAATGGACGAATTTCTGGATAACTATCACTTACCAAAATTAAATCAAGAACAGACAAACAACTTAAATAGACCTATAACCTGCAATGAAATAGAAGCAGTCATTGAAAGCCTTCCAACCAAAAAAAGTACAGGGCCAGATGGATTCAGTGCAGAATTCTACCAGACATTCAAGGAAGAACTAAAACCACTAATCCTCAAACTCTTCCACAAGATAGAAACAGAAGGTTCATTGCCAAACTCTTTTTATAAGTCCACAATAACCTGGGTTCCCAAGCCTTACAAAGACACAACTAAGAAAGAAAACTACAGACCAATGTCCTGATGAACATAGATGCAAAAATACTCAATAAAATACTGGCAAACCGAATTCAAGAATACATCAGTGAAATCATCCACCATGACCAAGTTGGCTTCATTCCTGAAATACAGGGATGATTTAATATATGAAAATCTATCAACGTTATCCACAATATAAACAAACAGAAAAAGAAAAACCATATGATTTTCTCCCTAGATGTGGAAAAAGCCTTCGACAAAATTCAACACCCTTTCATGATAACGGTCTTGCAGATGTCAGGGATAACTGGAACATACCTAAATATAATAATAAGCAATATACAGCAAACAAACTGACAACATCAAACTGAATGGAGAGAAACTTAAGACAATTCCTCTCAAATCAGGAACAACACAAGGCTGCCCTCTCTCTCCATATCTTTTCGATATCGTACTAGAAGTTCTAGCTAATGCTATAAGACAACAAAAGGAGATCAAGGGGATCCAAATTGGAAAGGAAGAAGTCAAACTGTCTCTATTTGCAGATGATATGATAGTTTACATAAGCGACCTAATAAACTCCACCAGGAAAAACCTACAGCTGATAAACACCTTCAGGAAACTAGCAGGATACAAGATAAACTCAAAAAAATCAGTAGCCCTACTTTTTTCAGACAACAAAAAGACAGAGAAAGAAATCAGCAAAACAACACACTTTACAATAGCCACAAGCAACATAAAGTATCTTCGTGTAAAGCTTACCAAATAAGTAAAAGCCCCACATAATAATTACTTTGTGGCTCTAAAGAAAGAAATTAAAGAAGATGCAAGAAAATGGAAAGATCTCCCATACTCTTGGATAGGTAGGATAAACATAGTAACAATGGCAATCGCCAAAAGCAATCTACAGATTCAATGCAATCCCCGTTAAAATCCCACCATAATTCTTCACTGAACTTGAAAGGATAATAATCAACTTTATATGGAAAAACAAAAGACCCAGGATAGCCAAAACAACGCTTTACAATAAAAGAACTTCAGGAGCCATCACCATTCCTGACTTTAAGCTCTACTACAGAGTTATACTTCTGAAAACAGCCTGGTATTGGCATAAAAATAGACAGGTAGACCAATGGAATCGAATTGAAAATCCTGATATTAATCCATGCACCTATGAACACCTGCTTTTCGACAAAACAGCTAAAATTATACAACGGGGCAAGGACAGCATCTTCAACAAATGGTTCTGGCACAATTGGATGAGGGTGCGTAGAAGACTGCATATAGACCCATGTCTGTCGCCATGGAAAAAACTCAAGTCCAAATGGATCAAAGACCTCAACATCAATCTAGCCACATTGAACCTCTTAGAAGAGAAAGTAGGAGGTACCCTTGAACAAATTGGTATAGGAGACTGCTTCCTGAACATAACTCCAGGGGCACAGATACTGTGAGCAACAATTAATCAATGGGACCTCTTCAAACTTAGAAGCTTCTGTAAGGCAAAGGACAAAGTTGACAAGACCAAACAGCAGCCCACTGACTTGGAAAAGATTTTCACTAATCCTATATCCGACAAAGGGCTGATCTCCAAAATATACAAAGAACTCAAGAAACTAGTCAACAAAACACCAAATAACCCTATTAAAAATGGGGTACAGAACTGAAGAAAGAATTCTCAATGGAGGAAATCAAAAAGGCTGAAAGACACTTAAGAAAATGCTCCACATCCTTAGCTATCAGGGAAATGAAAATCAAAACAACTTTGAGATGCCATCTTACCCCTGCCAGAATGGCTAAAATTAGAAACACCAGTGATGACATATGTTGGAGAGGATGTGGAGAAAGTGGAACACTCCTCCACTGCTGGTGGGAGTGCAAACTCATACAGCCATTTTGGAGATTGGTATTGCGGTTCCTCAGGAAAATGGGAATTAATTTACCACAGGACCCAGCCATCCCCCTCTTAGGCATATACCCAAATGATCCACATTCATGCCACAAAGACATCTATTCAACTATGTTCTTAGCAGCACTATTTGTAATAGCAAGAAGGTGGAAGCAACCCAGATGCCCCTCAATTGAAGAATGGTTAATGAAGGTGTGGCACATCTACACAATGGAATACTACTGTGCAGAAAAAAAATAATGGTATCTTGAAATTCGCAGGCAAGTGGATGGCACTTGAAGAAACCATCCTGAATGAGGAAACCCAGACACGAAAATAGGAAAATAGTATGTACTCACTCATATATGGATTTTAGACCTAGATCAAAGGATCACCAGCCTATGATTCACACCACCAGAGGAACTACGATACAAGGTGTATTCTAAGAGATTCATATAAAGTCCCCTCACAGAACTGGGAAGGGATAAGTCCCCCCTGAGCTCAGGGGAAGTGGGGGGGCTGTGAATGGAGAGAAATGTAGGAGAATATGAGTGGGAGGAGAGGAAAATATGTGCGACTAGGAAGATTGAGCCCTTTTAGGAATAGAAGAAAGGAGATAGGGGAGAGAGAGAGGACATAAAATAGGAAGCCAATATTGGTTTGAGGATAAAACTGAACACAAAGAAATGTCTAGAGAACTACAAGACTGCCACCCACTAACAGTTTGAGTTTCCTTTGAAAGGCTACCATAAATGGCCTTCCCGGATATAGAGATCAACAACTAACTTATCCATGGAGCCCTCATCTAATACCTGTTGGAAACAGGAGCAAACACCCATACATAAACACTGAGTCGAACTAGAACTCATATGCAGATGGAGAGGAGAAGACCAGACTGCAGAAACACATAGAGACAGCTTAACTGAACAAGGAGGAGCTAACGGGCCACCAGGCTGATAGCTGGGAAGCCAGCATGGGACTGACTCAGGCCCCCTAAATACAGGTCTCAGCCAGAAGGACTGAGCAGTGTAAGGGACCTCAGACAGTGGAGCCAGGATGCATCCCTGGTGCACAAAAGGACGTTGAGAACACATCCCCAATTGAGGGATAACTGCCTTAACCTTGAGACAGGAGAGAAGCCCTAGTCCCTACTTCACATGTCCTGTCAGATCTACATCACCCCAACTGGATGGCATTCCCCTACATATGGAATTGGGGTGGGGGGATTGGAGAGGAGTGTGGTTAGGGTGCATGTGAGAGGGCAGAGAGTGTTAAAGGCAGGGAGGGAGTTAGGGAGAGGGAACTGGGATCGATATGTAAAATAATTAATTAAATAAAAATGATCATTATTACAAATATATCCAACAATTTTTCTTAAATAATTTAGTACAAATTATTTAGTACAAATTCAATTTTAATAGGAATTTTTGGGTTTAATGGATTGTCTTAAATATAGTGTATTTAATTTTTTAATTGAAACTTTAAAGGAATTTCAAATTTAAAAAAGCATTGTGCAGTGAATTGACTTGGCGCAAACCCTATTAAAAAGGCATTTCAAATTAAATAAGGAAGTCTCTTGCACTCTAAACACGTCTTTTCTAGTGACTCACACCCTGCATTTATAGAGAACAGAATATGTACTTTGGTTATCATGAATTAACATTTACTTTTAGTTAGCCAGCAGGTGGAGCCATAACACGCCTAAAACAGAAATCATACTGCAAATGTCGTCTTTCTTCAGACACCAAGTTTGTTTTAGTTTCTTCACTAAACTCTACAAATAAAGGAAATAAAACCTTCAAAAATAAGAAAAGAAAAAGAAATTTACTGAAATCAAAGAAAAATATGTTATATGTGTGTGTCTGTAATGTAATTGCAGGTTTTCAGACAATAATGGCATTTGTCTGTAGATTGGACGTCAACTTTGTGCGATCTATTTTGGTCTGCAACTAGTGAAACATGGGAATCATCAAATTCTAATTTCCTCAGGAAACTCATTGTGGAAAAAGACTCATGTCTTCCAAATGAGAATGTCTGTATTAAAGAAACATTGACTTCTTATCTGACCACATTTTAGGAAAAACAGGAACTGAGAATGTGGCAGGGTTTTAAATATGGGGAATATTCACTATTTGGCTTCCTTAGATTATTTAGATTTGCATATATTTGCCTTCTTTCAATGTCTGTTTGGACCCCTTGGATGCATTTTTAAACATATATTTTCCTTATTCCAAATTAGTCAAACAAAATAAATATGATTTAAAAATTTATTATTTTGTAATTTTCCTTTTTGTATTAATTATTCTCTTCTTTTTAAGAATATTGTTACTGTGACTCCCTGCATGGCCCAGAATGCACCAATATAGATGGAAGTTTTCCTAGGACATCAGAGAGATCTGTCGATATTGACTACAGAGTGCATGTCTCTAGATAACTTGATTTAATTAATTGGCTTACTGAGTATAAGTGACTGACCCTCACCAGTTTGGGTAACCAGCACACAGGCTCTGGTGGTCACTCCAGCAACAGAAAAAAAATTTCTTATCCAATAAATCATTTTTGTCTTAAATTTCACTGATTTCCAAATATGAGAAATTATCTTCTTCACCGTTGAGTCTGTTTTAACTCATCAAAGATCCTGGGAAAAATACTGCCTTATCCTGCAAATGTTGAAACCCAGGTTGACAGAAATAAATGGATTTTGAGTATTGTTAACTGTAATTCCTCATCCCAGCATTCTAATGTCTCACTATGGGGAAGCTGAAGCCACCTTAACCAGGCATGGTGGCGGAGGCCTGTAATCATGGTTCTTAGATAGTGGAAGTGGGTGTTTCAGGATTACAAAGTCATCCAAGAAAAAAATGGTTCATGGGGTATAGTGGGAAGACCAAAGAACAAAGATTGACTATGCTTGGTTCTGGACACTGTACATAAGCTTCCCCAAAGCTCTAGTAATTCAGCGCCTTGTCACCAGCAATTGTTACCTAAGCTAATTTCCACCCATCTTTCTTATTCTTGTTAATGTTTCCTGACTAAGGTAGCCCAGATTATTTTGTGTCCAGATGCATAGAGCTCAGAGAGAAAAATTCACTGAAATTGGAATAATTAGCCACAAGAAAGGTTGAGCTCCCTGATTGCACATGAAATACCACATGTTCAGTCCTCAAAACATATATACATAACCAAGAGAAGTGAACTCTATTGATTTTAATTGTATGTTTGTGCATACATATTCACAAGTGCTTAACAAGAAAGGAATTTAAAGGGAAGAACATGGGAAGGGATGGAGAAAAGGCAGGAAGGAGTAAATTGGTGACATACTTTTTAAATAAAAGTTATGAGAATATATTTTAAATATTGAAGATGATGAGAAATATAGCTTAGCACTCAAGAGCACTAGGTGTTATTACAAAGGTCACAAGTACCATTACCAGAAACCATAGCAGATAGCCATCTTCTGTAACTTGACTTCCAAGGAGATGGTACCCTATACCAGCCTTTGCACATACTGTGCCCAGGTGGCTGGAGGAAAACAGCAATATACATTAAATAAACCAAAGTAAAAATGGAATTCTCTACAGTGGTGTCACAGCCCTGCCATAGACATCAGGTAAACCTAGTTAAGATGATGTTCTGGTCCTGCATGGAAGCAACCATGATGTTCCTGTGAGGTATCATGCTCAGAGATTAATATAAGTCATATTCTGAGATTAAAATTGCTCAAAAGGACGGCTTGTCTAAGAACAGCATTCAGGGACAGATATGTGAATTTTCCTTGATGTTTTCTGTATTTGTGTCTTCTACTCTTTGTATGTGTGAGATTCATAGACTCTGATACATCCTTAAAATATATTGAGACAACTTTATACTGTAGGTTGTAACTTCTGATCTAAAAGATAGATTTTCCTCTTTAAGTCTTCATCTGTCTCAGTGGCTGCACTTGCATTCTGTTGTCCCTATTTAAACTGTTTGATGTAGGTGCTGGGGCCTGTACGAGACTTAAGGGTGATATCATACATAGGTTGGAAAATCTCTTCTATATTGACTTTTTCTTGTACATATTTGCAATTTGATCTTTAGGGCATGATCCCCACCCTGCTCCCAAATAAATCACACACAGGGGCTTATTCTTATTTGTGAATACCTGCCCTTCCTTAACTTGGCTTGTTTCCTGCTAGCTTTTCTTATCTTTAAATTATCCCGTCTATCTTTAGCCTCTGGGATTTTTCCATTCCTTAATTCTGTGCATCTTACTTTCACTCTTGCTCTATTTTAGAATATCTGGATGTGCTCTGCTTTTCATCTCCCCTGCTGGATTTCTCATATTTATTCTCTCTGCCTTCCAAAATTGCCTATCATTTCTTCTGCCTTGATATTGTTCAGACAGCATTTTATTAGAACTTCCAGTGCTCCAGACATGCAAATTACCACACCTTAATAGAGCTAAACAAACTCCACAGTAAAGAATTCAAGGCATGTTTCCCATCATCATTTAATATATGTTCCATGGCATAAATGAACTAATATATCTTAAAATAAATTTCCACAACATCACCTCTTAGTGATTAGCCAGAGTTTTATGTACACAGTACTTAAAGGAACTTGGTTTATTAATAATTTAAATATGTGGAGTGAATTCTTCCTGGGAAGACATATTAAGGCTATAGCAGTTGTATCTCTACAATTACAGGACATGGTTCTGAGACAGCACTGTTTTGTTGACTTGGGTGTCTTTGGTTCTTAGCTGTATGTTTCCCAGGTCAATGAAATTATTTACCTCTTAATTGCAAATTGAACCATACATTAATGGGCTGTACCACCTCTGCATTTTCAAATTACAATTTTGAGTCCTGTAGTCAATTATCCATTGCAGTTACTACAAAAGGAATTCTTGTGGAGAATGTCTCCTGCATTCAATTCCAAATAGGAAGACTACTTTCTTGTGTACACTACAGGGAGGAATGGTAGGCAATCAGCAGCTGGATTTTCCATGATGGAAAAGGTCCAGAATATGGCAGGGTTAGTAACTTCATGATACCCCAAGATTGGGATTGTGGTTCTCAGTCGTGAAGGCCCTGTGGATTTTGTTCACAATGTTCTTGAGTTGCACTGTATTCCTCTTGTGCATTATTGTCTGATTAGCCTCCTTCAACATTTGTATACATCCTTTAATAACCAAATCCATTGGTTCACATTAGCAAGGGACTTGCTGTTGAATGTGGCAAAATTCTGCAACCAATGTGGGATTATCTGGGATAAATCTCTACTTCACATGGAAGACGGGTTTTGAAACATGCTATCTTGTACTTTCTGCTCACCATGTCCTTTCCCTCATGTCTCAGGAAGATCTGTTAACTGAAGGAAGGATTATTCTAGGAGCCAGGGTTCTGCCTTGATTCCACTGGTGAAGAATTCTAAAGTTGTGTTGTGCACTTTTCTTTGGGCTCTGATGTGGGTTGAGTGCTTGAAATCCCCACAACCTCCTATGGTAATATATTATCGGCTGGTCCTAGAAGGGAAAGAGTGGCTTGGGAAGGTGTGTGAGATTCCAATGTTCCCAGATTGAGAGTTGCAGCAGCTGATGCTGAGACCAGGGAGCTGTTCCTCCCCCAACTGGGTGGGAACCGGCAGCCAGAAACTGGTTGAACTTGCTTCTTGCCTGGCACTATGTGTCCTATATCTGCTTGTCCTTTTTATTCCTTGAAATTCCACTGGACCTGTCAGCAGCCTTTGATCTCATCACATTGTGAAATTTGCCAGTTCATAATGTCATAGCAGAGCATCTGGAGCCAGATTGTCGTGAGAATATGCCTGATATTGACATTCCTTTGAATTCTGATACCTGTTGTTCTTGGGTTGTCATCATGGAAGACATATGTGCCAAATTCAAAGAGCCCTCATGTATCTAGTATGTTCCAGAACTTCTGCACTTTTAATATTGAACATTTACATTCAGGATTTATCTGGAGTTAATTGTATTGAGCTTGTAACTGGTATCTAATGTGTTCAGTAGTAATCCATTACTAAAGTGTTTTGTAGAGAGTATAACTGATGTCATAAAACATTACCATATCTTAGGAGACATTAAGTCACACAAAGCAGAATTTAGCTAATTTAGATCTCCATCCCGAATAGCCCAGATTTATTTGACCTATATACTAACCACACCTGTTAGAAATTGATTTGGCAAGATGTTAATGTTTGTTCATCAGGATTAGCAGCATTTAAGCTGCATGTCCATAATGAAAGAGAAAATCCCGATTTTAAAACCAGTGAAATGTAAACAGAACATAAAAGAACAGTCCTCTAAATTGCTGTTCAAGGTTCATAACTGGGTCGAACCAAACAATAAATCCTGGTGTAAATTATAGTTTTATTTATTCTAGAAGAGTTTATCTCCAGCTTTTTGGAAAAACGGATTTGAGGAAAGGTAAGGTATGTTGATTGAAGTCCCTTGAACTCTATCTGTAGCATAACACGAAATTGCTCTCATTATCATCTTAACAAAACAACCACAATTCTTGGATTGCAAGTCCATAGTACCCCAGAGTTGTAAAATTACCAGTCCATGCCACTTCAGGCTATGTTCATACCCTAAAAAAAAATAAATAAAATAAAAAATTACTTGCATATGGAGCCTGGCTTCTCCCTTTAGACCATAATAGGAGTAATAGTGCACTGCATACACTTCAGGGAAAAACACTCTAGGCAATGGTGAGATTACAACTTGTAGTTTAATGCAGTCAGATGCATGGGTCTCAATCAAAAGAAGGGCATGATGGTGCAGTTTAAGAGGATTTCTGTGTTATTTTTCCACATGTATTCATTACTTCCATGTGAATGAAAACACAGAATTGGTGTGTGTACAGTGTAGGGAGGAAAGCTTGAACTACTCAATGTTCAGTTTCCAATTAGGGTGGTCTCCTGTATAGATGTTTAGAATCAGAAAACACAGATATTTATGACTCATAACAGTAAAAATTATACTTATGAGGTAGTAGTGAAAACAATACAATAGTTGTGATGTCGCCAGAAGGGGAAGAACTAACATATTACAATGACATATCATTAGGAAGCTTGGGAACCAGAAGTTTAGATTAGTGAGTCCTAGGGCCCAGGCTTGCCTCACACTATTTAAATAAGGAGTTGTTTGTAATTTTATATAGCTGCTTATTCCTGGGAAGGCAGTTTTTCATCCAGGCAGGACATTGATTATTCTGTGAAAAGAAGAAATACCACAGTGAATCTGTTTCTTCCAATTCCTGCAGTATTTATGGTGGACTTACCCATGAAGAGGGACCTGTGTATGAAGGGAATTCACTGACTAACTATAAACAGTGGTGGACACAGAAGAAAAAGGAAGGGGTAAGAAGGAGTTTTGATTCCCTGCTTTTATGGTATCTGACATTAGCACTGAGAACTGAGAAAATCACTTTTTTTCATGCCAGAGATTTTACAGTTGACTAAATATCAAATTGTGTAAATACACCTCATTTCTTTTACAATCAGTTCTCCAGTTCAGGGAATTCTTGGCTCTTTCCAGTCATGGTTATAATGAATAATGCCTTAATGATCATTGTGGTAGAAGGGAACAACCTTTGGGTTTATGAATAAGGGTGGTGTAGCTGGGCATTGACATAGATAGACTCTCAGTTTTCTGAAGAATGATGATACTTATGTCCATAAAGGCTGTATTAAATTGCACTTTTACAAGTGTGTCCCTTCCTTACCAGCATGAGCTGTCCTTTACATGTTTAATATTTGCCATTCTCAAAGTTCTAAGAAGGAATCAAATAGTAGTTTTGATTTGGAGTTCTCTGGTGGCTAATGGTATCAAACATTCCTTTAAGTGTTTCTCAGCTACTTGACATATACCTGCTGAGAAATCTTGGCTCATATACATACCTCATTTTTTATTTGGATTATTTAGATTTTCAAATGTAGGCAGGTGTTTTGTTCTACCTGCAGCTCTCCAATAAACACACTGAGGCTTATATTAATTATAAATGCTGAACCAATAGCTCTGCCTTATTACTAACTAGCTCTTACAACTTAAATTAACCCATTTCTATTAGTTGTTGTGCTGCCCAAGGTTTGTGACATTAGCCTATTCATCTTCTCTTCCTTCCTTTCTGTCTGGTTCATGACTTCACTGTCTCCACCCTTTTCCCTGAATTATCCTAGTTTGATCCAGCCACCCAACTCCGCATGCCCTGCTATAGTATTTTGAGCTCGATGTTAATGGCTGAGAGTAAAACAAATTCATATTATACAGAAGAGATTTTCCACAGCATACAACATCTAGATATTTTTTTTTAGTTTTTTATATACTTTTAATTTAGCCTCTATGGTATGTGGAGTTGTTAAATATCTAACCCCATTTCTTAAGCTGACCCTTTGCCTGATTGACAGTGTCCTTGGACTTACACAATCATTGCAGTTTCATGGGGTCCCATTTATTAATTGATTTTCTATTCAGAATGCTGTCCCCTGTGCCAGTGTATTAAAGGCTTTTACACACTTGGTCTAGTTTCTGTTTCAGTGTGTCTGATTTCTGTTGGGGACTTTGACATACTGGGCTTGAGTGTTGTACAGGGGATCTATATGAATCTATTTCAATTTTTCATGGAAAAATTTAGTTTCACTGGAACCATTTGTTGAAGTTGCTGTGTTTTTTTCCCATTTTGTATTTATGAATTTCCTAATCAGAAATCAAGTGTCCACCTGTGTTTTGTTTGATGCCGGGGCTTTTAATTCATTCCATTGTGGCACTTGTCTGTTTTCCTGCAAGAGCCATGCTATTCTTTTACTGTTGAGTTGTTTTACCTAACTTTTTTTTATTCATATGAAGTTACAAACTGTACTTTCTCAGTCTTTGATGAAGTATGTTGTAATTTTTATGGGTATTGTGATGGATCTGTACATTGTTGTTAGAGGGATGGCCTTTTGACTGGGTTAATGATATTGATCATGAGTATTGGAAATCTTTCCATCTGCTCATATGATCTTCAAACTCTTTCTTTCTACTTAAAGGTTTTTAAGCATACAATGTCTCACTTGTTTGTTAAGAATTACTTAAACATATGTTATATTACTTGAGTATGTTGTGATGAGTGCTGATTTCTTTACTTCTTCCTCAGTTGTTTGCTGTTTTTATGTAGAAAAATTACTGGTTCTTTGCTTGTTTGGTTGGTTTCTTGTTACTCTATTACCCAGTCATTTTATTGAAAGTGTTTATCACCTGTTCTTCCCTTGCAGAGTTTTTAATATCAATTATGTGTACTTACAGGAAACAATAGTTCAATATCTTCCTTTCAAAATTAAACTCCATTGATATCTTTCAGTTGATTTATTGATCTAACTAGTACTTCAAGTACAATGTTGAGTAGGTATACAGTTGACACCCTTGTCTTGTTTTCCAGGTTTTAACAGATGTAATTTGTGTTTCTCTCTGTTATATTTTATGTTGTCTATAGGCTTGCTGTAAATATTATCCACTATGTAAATATATGCATCTCATATCTCTAATCTATCTAAGATTTTTATGATGTATGATTTTGTCAAAGGCGTTTTCATCATGTAATGGGATGATTAAAAAAAAATCAGGTTTTCACTTCAGTTAACATATCTTAGTGCAGAAGAACAAACACTACCAACCCTACTTCTGACAGACAGCTTATATCCAAAATATACAGAGAACTCAAGTAACCAGTCACCAAAAAACCAAATAAACCAAAAGTTGAATAAAAAAAAAATCTGAGGAGAGAATTCTCAATAGAGGAATCCAAAATGGCTGAAAGAAACTTAAGAAAGTGCTCACAATCCTTAGTTATAAGGGAAATGAAATCAAAACAACTCTGAGATATCTTACTCCAGCCAGAATGGCTAAAATTAAAAACACCAATGACAACTTATGCTGGAGAGGATGTGGCAAAAGGGGAACACTCCTCCACTGCATGTGAGAATGCAAACATGTACAACCATTTTGTCGATCAGTGTTGCAGTTCCTCAGGAAAATGGGAATCACTCTACCACATTACCTAACAATGCCGCTCTTAGGAATATAGCCAAATAATCCCCATCCATGAAACGAAGACATGTGTTCACCTATATTCAGAGCAGCATTATTTGTAATAAGAAGAACATTGAAGTAACCTAAATGACCTTCAGCTGTAGAATGGATAAAGAAGATGGGGCACATTTCCACAAAGGAATACTATGCTGCAAACACACACACACACACACACACACACACACACACACACACACACACTGGAATCTTGAAATCCACAGGCAAATGGATTGAACTTGGAGAAACCATCCTGAATGAGGTTACCCAGTCAGAAAAAGGGGAGCATGGTATGTACTCACTCATATATGGGTTTTAGACATAGTGCAAAGGATAACCAGTGTACAATTCACTATGGCAGAGAAACTAGGATACAAGAAGTATTCCTAGAGGGTCATATAAGGTCTCTCACAGTATAGGAAAGGGACAAGATCTCCTGAGCATATGGGGTGTTGGAAGGGACAACGAATAGAGAAGGACCTACGAGAAACAGAAGAAGAGGAGAGAAAAGCACGTGGGAAGATTGTATCAGGGAAGGAATAAACGAGAGAAAGAGGAGAGAGTGAGAAAAAGAGAGAGAGACAGAATGAGAGACACAGAGAGAAACCATAAAAGAGGGAGCCAGTATAGGTTTAAAGAGAAAACAGAACCTAGAGAAATGTCCAGAGATCTAAAAGTCTGACCCCAACTAAGAGTTTGAGGAACAGTGGAAAGGCTACAATAAATGGCCTTCCCTGATAATGAGATTGATGAGTAACTTATTCACCATAATAGAGTCCTCATGTAATAGCTGATGAAAACAAAGGAAACAGCCACAAGTAAACACTTAGCATAACTGGAATCCAGATGCAGAGAGAGAGGACAAGACCAGCCTGCAGTAACACATCTATCTGAACAAAGAGGAGGTAATGGGCCACCAAACTGATATCTGGGAATCCATCATTGGACTGAATCGGATCCACTAAACATGAGTCTAACAATGCCTGGACAGTCTAAGCAACCATGGAGAGTGAAACCAGGATGTATCTTTGGTGTACACAAGGACTTTCAGATCACATCTTCCATGAAGGGATACTCCCTTAACATAGATACAGGAGAAAAATCATAGTCACTACACCACATAAGACACTGCTCAAAATCCTTAGTCATGAGCCCAATGCTAATATAAAAAATGCAGAGAAACCATAAGACCAAGCTCCTCTAAAGGTCAGAGAATAAAGAGGAGCTTATTTTACTTTCAATTAAGAGAAAAGGTTATTATTTCATTGCGTATGTAATGACGGTGCCATCCGTCATTTGGTTGCTGAGTGATTGACACAGCAGGAGTTCGGTACAAGAAGCAGTGCCCAGAGAATGAGGGACATTGCATTCTCCAGTGAATACTGATTACATAATAGTAGATTTTTAACAATCGAATGATTACACGATTTAAAAAAAAACTGTATTAATTCACATCATCAGTTTCTGAGAGGTTGCAACAGAACTGACCCATAAAGGACACAGTGATCACCGATTTTAAAAATGGAATAACAGAATAATCTCCTGATCAGGGAGATTCCCACCTAATGAACTCTGTCGGGCTGATTTCATGATACGCCACCAACGACAAATAACTCTAAATAAACATTTTAGAAATCAGGGTACTGGACTAAATAGAGAACTGTCAATGGAGGAATCCAAAATGACTGAAAGAAACATAAGACACTGCTCAAAATCCTTAGTCATCTTCCAAATGCAAATCCCAACAACGCTGAGAAACCATGGGATCAAGCTCCTCTAAAGGTCAGAGAATGAAGAGGAGTTTTTTTTATTTTCAAAAAGAGAAAACGTTTATGGTAGAGGCGATTAATTGTATTGTTACCATTCTTGAAATTAGAAAATTGAAGCATAGAAAACAGGATTAAAATACTCATCATTGTACTTTAATGGCATAATGATGCTTGCGTTTTCATGCTTATGTCACTATAGGCAGGTTGTAGCTTGAGAGAACTGTAAATATGTATAACTCAAAAGAGAGAGCCCTGCTTTGATTTTGTGAGAAATTCAGTGAGGCTGTAAAGTTACTTAATCGGTGGTATACTCCTTTTAGCATGTGGAAGGGGCACTAGAATGTGACAGAATGTTGGTTCATAAATGTTTCCTGGCAACCCTGCTTGCATTCTGTATCCTGGTATCATGGGCCAACGACCAGAGAGCAGCTTCGAGAAAGTGTTACCATGGGACCTTACAATCTCCCAAGATAACTATCTCTTTAACTTTCAATGACAGCATTTGATTCGCCTAACCAAGTCAGAGCCAAATCTCTGGAAGTTTGCCTACAGCTTTTACTGATTACCAAATCCAAGATTACCTAAACGTCAGAGAACATCGTCTGTGGAGAAACAGTTCAAAGTCTTCTGTTTATGAATTCTCTCTCTCTCCTAAGAAGTAATGCTATGGTAACAAAGATAAAAAGACTCACAATTATTCACCAAAAGGTGGGTTTGCCATTTTTCCTTCCTTCATGATGGTGGTAATCCATTTGTTAGAGTATACATAGGGATTATTGGATTGCAGTCCATCTCTTTTGAGGCAGCCATCCAACATTAAATATGTGGTATCTTCTAAAAACCTGCATACACAATGACATTTGAGGATTTAAACATTTGACTACTCTGACCTGCGATTAAATAAAGGTTGAACCTGGGAGTTTCCCTCAAACACGTGGCAGTCAGTGAGAGTCAATTGTGTCGAGTATGGCAGACCATTTCATCCTCTGACTTTGTTGTTCTTTGATTATTAAAATAGGACATCACATAATCCCTGATCTGTGGATTCCACGATGTGGGAAGCAATTATTATGGACCATCTAAATTTCAATTTCTTAGTTAAAGTATTTAAATTAATCACGACATCATCATTCAGGAGCCTGGTTTGGAGACACCTTAGGGAAGTGGATGATGTTGCATGAACTGATTTTTCGATTATTTAATTATATAAAACAATGATTATATCATCCATGACACCTGGAATCTGGTGCCACAGATCATCTAATTACATAATTAAAGTATGTCAATTGACAATCCATGTTAATACCCAAGATAATGTAAATATTTGTATAGTTGTGTAAACCAAAAATCCTCTATTCCACAAAGAGTCCTGTAAACCTTCCTACTGTGGAGATAATGTGCAATTTCTTTACATTTTATGATACATTCTTTCACTCGAGGATGATGACATCCTTCATGACTGGAGTCTGGCCATGCTTCCCTGCAAGTAAAATGCTCCATCACCTAGTTATTGTGAAGGTTACCTATTACTGACTTATTTAATTCTTCCAATTGTGTAAACGACAGAATATGCCATCACTGATTACGATTAAGGTGTAAACATCTGTCACGGACAAGGTTAGGAAAGTTGTAGATATGGGCCGAGCATTTTGTGAATGATCTATATATGTCCCAGAGTAAAAGGGATCCTGGACGATAGAGTCCAGAAGATTCCACGGGGCCCTTCGAGAAGTAAAAGGACTTCACCAAGGCTGGCATGGTGGTCTGGGTGTTGACTACCTGCTCTTCCTCCAAATCTTCACATCGGTTGTCATCTACCATGAGAAGTAGTGGCACTAGGAGGTCGGCACCATCTCTGAGACCTCACAGAAGGATGACGACCCAGAACACGGAAGAGCATCTCTCTCTCAGATATGCTGGTTATGCCCCTGCAGTCTGGATCCAACTTGTTGGTGTTAATTTTTCTCTTGTGTTTTCTTCCTTCCTTCCTTCCTTCCTTCCTTCTTTTTTCTTTCTTTATTTATTTAAATCAATGTTGTTATCTGTCTAGGGGAGAATTAGGAGATATTATCTCTTTATTCATTCAGTTTTTGTACATATCTATGATTAAGAACTCAATGACTCTTCAGTATTGAGCAATCATTTAGGCTTCATGCATAAAACACCTTCCACTTGTTTAATTTTTATTCATTTAATTATGAAGACCTGTCACTATATATTAAGTGATCACTTGAGTTTTTAGCCTCATTAGGGGATACCATCTTACCAGACCATCACATCTTCTAATACTACACGTAATTCCTTAACTGGTAAACTAGGATATTAAATGATAACTCATCATTTAATTAATAAATTTAAAATACAGGTAGAGTTATGGACCATAAGCCCATTTTGGAGTCAGATTTTGGGAGTTGCTGTAACATCTTCTCATTACTTCATCACTGAGCAATATAAATAGATCTTTACATCAGCGATAGGCTTAGGAGTTTGGTGCAATTTTGTCAGTGTTAATATAAAATGCCCACTAATTGATTATCCATTTAATTTTTTAAAATAATCATTTTTCCTGGAAGAGATCAGTCTGACTACTCCATGTGGGATTTGTGTATGCACCAACATGTCAATATTCAACCATTTTTCATTGTATATTATTTATTGAATTCGATGAAGACGTTGTTCTTCTTGACTGGGATCTGGCCATTCCTCCATGGGAGTTAATCGCGTGGCATTATTTAATTATCTAAGTACTACTTCCTTGACAATCACTGGAGATTGGTCCACCCTAAGAAAGTTAAGTGTGCAGGACTATCCAATTTTTAACTTATTTGATTGCATATGTAATGACCGTGTCATCCGTCATTTGTTTGCTGAGTGATGGACACAGCAGGAGTTCGGTACAAGAAGTAGTGCCCAGAGAATGAGCGACAATGCGTTCTCCTGTGATTACTGATTACATAATAGTAGATTTTTAAAAATCGATGATTGCACGATTTAGAAAAAAAAAACTGTATTATTTCGCATCATCGGTTTCTGAGAGGTTGCAGAAGAACTGAACCATCAAGGACACAGTGATCACCGATTTTAAAAATGGAATAACAGAATAATCTCCTGATCTGGGAGTCTCACCTAATGAACTCTGTCGGGCTGATTACATGACACACCACCAACGACAAATAACTCTAAATAAACATTTTAGAAATCAGGGTACTGGACTTAATAGAGAACTGTCAATGGAGGAATCCAAAATGACTGAAAGAAACATAAGACCCTGCTCAAAATCCTTAGTCATCTTCTCAAAGAAAATTGCAACAACGCTGGGAAACCGTGGGATCAAGCTCCTCTAAAGGTCAGAGTATGAAGAGGAGCTTATTTTATTTTCAAAAAGAGAAAACGTTTATGGTAGAGGCGATTAATTGTATTGTTACCATTCTTGAAATTAGAAAACTGAAGCATAGAAAACAGGATTAAAATACTCATCATTGTACTTTAATGGCATAATGATGCTTGCGTTTTCATGCTTATGTCACTGTAGGCAGGTTGTAGCTTGAGAGAACTGTAAATATGTATAACTCAAAAGAGAGAGCCCTGCTTTGGTTTTGTGAGAAATTCAGTGAGGCTATAAAGTTACTTCATCGGTGGTATACTCCTTTTAGCATGTGGGAGGGGCACTAGAATGTGACAGAATGTTGGTTCATAAATGTTTCCTGGCAACCCCGCTTGCATTCTGTATCCTGGTATCATGGGCCAACAACCAGAGAGCAGCTTCGAGAAAGTGTTATCATGGGACCTTACAGTCTCCCAAGATAACTATCTCTTAAACTTTCAATGACAGCATTTGATTCGCCTAACCATGTCAGAGCCAAATCTCTGGAAGTTTGCCTACAGCTTTTACTGGTTACCAAATCCAAGATTACCTAAACATTAGAGAACCTCGTCTGTGGAGAAATAGTTCAAAGTCTTCTGTTTATGAATTCTCTCTCTCTCCTAAGAAGTAATGCTATGGTAACAAAGATAAAAAGACTCACAATTATACACCAAAAGGTGGGTTTGCCATTTTTAACTTCCTTCAGGATGTTGGTAATCCATTTGTTAGAGTAGACATAGGGATTATTGGACTGCAGTCCATCTCTTTTGAGGCAGCCATCTAACATTAAATATGTGGTATCTTCTAAAAACCTGCATACACAATGATATTTGAGGATTTAAACATTTGACTACTCTGACCTGCGATTAAATAAGGGTTGAACCTGGGAGTTTCCCTCAAACACGTGGCAGTCAGTGAGAGTCAATTGTGTCAAGTATGGCAGACCATTTCATCCTCTGATTTTGTTGTTCTTTGATTATTAAAATAGGACATTAGGTAATCCCTGATCAGTGGATTCCACGATGTGGGAAGCAATTATTATGGACCATCTAAATTTCAATTTCTTAGTTAAAATATTTAAATTATTCACAACATCATCATTCAAGAGCTTGGTTTGGAGCCACCTTAGGGAAGTGGATGATGTTGCATGAACTGATTGTTCGATTATTTAATTATATAAAACAATGATTATATCATCCATGACACCTGGAATCTGGTGCCACAGATCTTCTAATTACATAATTATAGTATGTAAATTGACAATCCATGTTAATACCCAAGATAATGTAAATATTTGTATAGTTATGTAAACCAAAAATCCTCTATTCCACAATGAGTCCTGTAAAACCTTCCTCCTGTGGAGATAATGTGCAATTTCATTACATTTTATGATACATTCTTTCACTCACTCGAGGATTATGACATGCTTCATGACTGGAGTCTGGCCATGCTTCCCTGCCAGTAAAATGCTCCATCACCTAGTTATTGTGACGGTTAACTATTACTGACTTATTTAATTCTTCCAATTGTGTAAACGACAGTCTATGCCATCACCGATTACGATTAAGGTGTAAACATCTGTCAGGGACAAGGTTAGGAAAGTTGTAGATATGGGCCGAGCATTTTGTGAATGATCTATGTATGTCCCAGAGTAAAAGGGATGCTGGATGATAGAGTCCAGAAGATTGCACGGGGCCCTTCGAAAAGTACAAGGACTTCACCAAGGCCGGCGTGGTGGTCTGGGTGTTGACTACCTGCTCTTCCTCCTCAACTTCACATCGGTTGTCATCTACCATGAGAAGAAGTAGTGGCACTAGGAGGTCGGCACCATCTCTGAGACCTCACAGAAGGATGACGACCCAGAACACGGAAGAGCATCTCTCTCTCAGATATGCTGGTTATGCCCCTGCATTCTGGATCCAACTTGTTGGTGTTAAATTTTCTCTTGTGATTTTTCCTTCCTTCCTTCCTTCCTTTTTTCTTTCTTTATTTATTTAAATCAATGTTGTTATCTGTCTAGCGGAGAATTAGGAGATATTATCACTTTATTCATTCAGTTTTTGTACATATCTATGATTAAGAACTCAATGACTCTTCAGTATTGAGCAATCATTTAGGCTTCATGCATAAAACACCTTCCACTTGTTTAATTTTTATTCATTTAAATATGAAGATCTGTCATTATGTATTCAGTGATCACTGGAATTTTGAGCCCCATTAGGGGATACCATCTTGCCAGACCATCACACCATCTCATACTACACGTAATTCCTTAAATATTAAACTAGGAAATTAAATGATAACTCATCATTTAATTAATAAATTTAAAATACAGGTAGTGTTATGGACCATAAGCCCCTTTTGGAGTCAGATTTTGGGAGTTGCTGTAACATCATCTCATTACTTCATCCCTGAGCTATATAAATAGATCTTTACATCAGCGATAGGCTTAGGAGTTTGGTGCAATTTTGTCAGTGTTAATATAAAATGCCCACTAATTAATTATCCATTTAATTTTTTAAAATAATCATTTTTCCTGGAAGAGATCAGTCTGACTACGCCATGTGGGATTTGTGTATGCACCAACATGTCAATATTCAACCAATCTTCATTGTATATTAATTATTGAATTCGATGAAGACGTTGTTCTTCTTGACTGGGATCTGGCCATTCCTCCATGGGAGTTAATCGCGTGGCATTATTTAATTATCTAAGTACTACTTCCTTGACAATCACTGGAGATTGGTCCACCCTAAGAAAGTTAAGTGTGCAGGACTATCCAATTTTTAACTTATTTGATTGCATATGTAATGACGGTGTCATCCGTCATTTGGTTGCTGAGTGATTGACACAGCAGGAGTTCGGTACAAGAAGTAGTGCCCAGAGAATGAGCGACAATGTGTTCTCCAGTGATTACTGATTACATAATAGTCGATTTTTAAAAATCGATGATTGCACGATTTAGAAAAAAAAACTGTATTATTTCGCATCATCAGTTTCTGAGAGGTTGCAGCAGAACTGAACCATCAAGGACACAGTGATCACCGATTTTAAAAATGGAATAACAGAATAATCTCCTGATCAGGGAGTCTCACTTAATGAACTCTGTCGGGCTGATTACATGACATGCCACCAACGACAAATGACTCTAAATAAACATTTTAGAAATCAGGGTACTGGACTTAATAGAGAACTGGCAATGGAGGAATCCAAAATGACTGAAAGAAACATAAGACACTGCTCAAAATCCTTAGTCATCTTCTCAAAGAAAATCACAACAACGCTGAGAAACCATGGGATCAAGCTCCTCTAAAGGTCAGAGAATGAAGAGGAGCTTTTTTTATTTTCAAAAAGAGAAAACGTTTATGGTAGAGGCGATTAATTGTATTGTTACTATTCTTGAAATTAGAAAATTGAAGCATAGAAAACAGGATTAAAATACTCATCATTGTACTTTAATGGCATAATGATGCTTGCGTTTTCATGCTTATGTCACTATAGGCAGGTTGTAGCTTGAGAGAACTGTAAATATGTATAACTCAAAAGAGAGAGCCCTGCTTTGATTTTGTGAGAAATTCAGTGAGGCTGTAAAGTTACTTCATCGGTGGTATACTCCTTTTAGCATGTGGGAGGGGCACTAGAATGTGACAGAATGTTGGTTCATAAATGTTTCCTGGCAACCCTGCTTGCATTCTGTATCCTGATATCATGGGCCAATGACCAGAGAGCAGCTTCGAGAAAGTGTTATCATGGGACCTTACAGTCTCCCAAGATAACTATCTCTTAAACTTTCAATGACAGCATTTGATTCGCCTAACCATGTCAGAGCCAAATCTCTGGAAGTTTGCCTTCAGCTTTTACTGGTTACCAAATCCAAGATTACCTAAACATCAGAGAACATCGTCTGTGGAGAAACAGTTCAAAGTCTTCTGTTTATGAATTCTCTCTTTCTCCTAAGAAATAATTGTATGGAAACAAAGATAAAAAGACTCACAGTGATTCACCAAAGGGTGGTTTTGCCATTTTTACCTTCCTTCAGGATGGTGGTAATCCATTTGTTAGAGTAGACATAGGGATTATTGGACTGCAGTCCATCTCTTTTGAGGCAGCCATCTAACATTAAATATGTGGTATCTTCTAAAAACCTGCATACACAATGACATTTGAGGATTTAAACATTTGACTACTCTGACCTGCGATTAAATATGGGTTGAACCTGGGAGTTTCCCTCAAACACGTGGCAGTCAGTGAGAGTCAATTGTGTCAAGTATGGCAGACCATTTCATCCTCTGATTTTGTTGTTCTTTGATTATTAAAATAGGACATCACATAATCCCTGATCAGTGGATTCCACGATGTGGGATGCAATTATTATGGACCATCTAAATTTCAATTTTTTAGTTAAAATATTTGAATTAATCATGACATCATCATTCACGAGCCTGGTTTGTAGCCACCTTAGGGAAGTGGATGATGTTGCATGAACTGATTGTTCGATTATTTAATTATATAAAACAATGATTATATCATCCATGACACCTGGAATCTGGTGCCACAGATCATCTAATTACATAATTAAAATCAAAATTGACAATCCATGTTAATACCCAAGATAATGTAAATATTTGTATAGTTATGTAAACCAAAAATCCTCTATTCCACAATGAGTCCTGTAAAACCTTCCTCCTGTGGAGATAATGTGCAATTTCATTACATTTTATGATACATTCTTTCACTCACTCGAGGATGATGACATGCTTCATGACTGGAGTCTGGCCATGCTTCCCTGCCAGTAAAATGCTCCATCACCTAGTTATTGTGACGGTTAACTATTACTGACTTATTTAATTCTTCCAATTGTGTAAACGACAGTCTATGCCATCACCGATTACGATTAAGGTGTAAACATCTGTCAGGGACAAGGTTAGGAAAGTTGTAGATATGGGCCGAGCATTTTGTGAATGATCTATGTATGTCCCAGAGTAAAAGGGATGCTGGATGATAGAGTCCAGAATATTGCACGGGGCCCTTAGAGAAGTACAAGGACTTCACCGAGGCCGGCGTGGTGGTCTGGGTGTTGACTACCTGGTCTTCCTCCTCAACTTCACATCGGTTGTCATCTACCATGAGAAGAAGTAGTGGCACTAGGAGGTCGGCACCATCTCTGAGACCTCACAGAAGGATGACGACCCAGAACACGGAAGAGCATCTCTCTCTCAGATATGCTGGTTATGCCCCTGCATTCTGGATCCAATTGTTGGTGTTAAATTTCCTTTGTGTTTTCTTCCTTCCTTCCTTCCTCCCTTCCTTTTTTCTTTCTTTATTTATTTAAATCAATGTTGTTATCTGTCTAGCGGAGAATTAGGAGATATTATCTCTTTATTCATTCAGTTTTTGTACATATCTATGATTAAGAACTCAATGACTCTTCAGTATTGAGCAATCATTTAGGCTTCATACATAAAACACCTTCCACTTGTTTATTTTTTATTCATTTAATTACGAAGATCTGTCATTATGTATTCAGTGATCACTGGAATTTTGAGCCTCATTAGGGGATACCATCTTGCCAGATCATCACACCATCTCATACTACACGTAATTCCTTAAATATTAAACTAGGAAATTAAATGATAACTCATCATTTAATTAATATATTTAAAATACAGGTAGTGTTATGGACCATAAGCCCCTTTTGGAGTCAGATTTTGGGAGTTGCTGTAACATCATCTCATTACTTCATCCCTGAGCTATATAAATAGATCTTTACATCAGCGATAGGCTTAGGAGTTTGGTGCAATTTTGTCAGTGTTAATATAAAATGCCCACTAATTAATTATCCATTTAATTTTTTAAAATAATCATTTTTCCTGGAAGAGATCAGTCTGACTACTCCAAGTGGGATTTATGTATGCACCAACATGTCAATATTCAACCATTTTTCATTGTATATTAATTATTGAATTCGATGAAGACGTTGTTCTTCTTGACTGGGATCTGGCCATTCCTCCATGGGAGTTAATCGCGTAGCATTATTTAATTATCTAAGTACTACTTCCTTGACAATCCCTGGAGATTGGTCCATCCTATGAAAGTTAAGTGTGCAGGACTATCCAATTTTTAACTTATTTGATTGCATATGTAATGACGGTGTCATCCGTCATTTGGTTGCTGAGTGATTGATACAGCAGGATTTCGGTACAAGAAGTAGTGCCCAGAGAATGAGCGACAATGTGTTCTCCAGTGATTACTGATTACATAATAGTCGATTTTTAAAAATCGATGATTACACGATTTAGAAAAAAATAACTGTATTATTTCGCATCATCAGTTTCTGAGAGGTTGCAGCAGAACTGAACCATCAAGGACACAGTGATCACCGATTTTAAAAATGGAATAACAGAATAATCTCCTGATCTGGGAGTCTCACCTAATGAACTCTGTCGGGCTGATTACATGACACGCCACCAACGACAAATGACTCTAAATAAACATTTTAGAAATCAGGGTACTGGACTTAATAGAGAACTGTCAATGGAGGAATCCAAAATGACTGAAAGAAACATAAGACACTGCTCAAAATCCTTAGTCATCTTCTCAAAGAAAATCACAACAACGCTGAGAAACCATGGGATCAAGCTCCTCTAAAGGTCAGAGAATGAAGAGGAGCTTTTTTTATTTTCAAAAAGAGAAAACGTTTATGGTAGAGGCGATTAATTGTATTGTTACCATTCTTGAAATTAGAAAATTGAAGCATAGAAAACAGGATTAAAATACTCATCATTGTACTTTAATGGCATAATGATGCTTGCGTTTTCATGCTTATGTCACTATAGGCAGGTTGTAGCTTGAGAGAACTGTAAATATGTATAACTCAAAAGAGAGAGCCCTGCTTTGATTTTGTGAGAAATTCAGTGAGGCTGTAAAGTAACTTCATCAGTGGTATACTCCTTTTAGCATGTGGAAGGGGCACTAGAATGTGACAGAATGTTGGTTCATAAATGTTTCCTGGCAACCCTGCTTGAACTCTGTATCCTGGTACCATGGGCCAACGACCAGAGAGCAGCTTCGAGAAAGTGTTATCTTGGGACCTTACAGTCTCCCAAGATAACTATCTTTTAAACTTTCAATGACAGCATTTGATTCGCCTAACCAAGTCAGAGCCAAATCTCTGGAAGTTTGCCTACAGCTTTTACTGATTACCAAATCCAAGATTACCTAAACATCAGAGAACATCGTCTGTGGAGAAATAGTTCAAAGTCTTCTGTTTATGAATTCTCTCTCTCTCCTAAGACGTAATGGTATGGAAACAAAGATAAAAAGACTCACAATTATTCACCAAAAGGTGGGTTTGCCATTTTTAACTTCCTTCAGGATGGTGGTAATCCTTTTGTTAGAGTAGACATAGGGATTATTGGATTGCTGTCCATCGCATTTGAGGCAGCCATCCAACATTAAATATGTGGTATCTTCTAAAAACCTGCATACACAATGACATTTGAGGATTTAAACATTTGACTACCCTGACCTGCGATTAAATAAGGGTTGAACCTGGGAGTTTCCCTCAAAAACGTGGCAGTCAGTGAGAGTCAATTGTGTCAAGTATGGCAGGCCATTTCATCCTCTGATTTTGTTGTTCTTTGATTATTAAAATAGGACATTACATAATCCCTGATCAGTGGATTCCACGATGTGGGATGCAATTATTATGGACCATCTAAATTTCATTTTTTTAGTGAAAATATTTGAATTAATCACGACATCATCATTCAGGAGCCTGGTTTGGAGCCACCTTAGGGAAGTGAATGATGTTGCATGAACTGATTGTTCGATTATTTAATTATATAAAACAATGATTATATCATCCATGACACCTGGAATCTGGTGCCACAGATCTTCTAATTACATAATTAAAGTATGTAAATTGACAATCCATGTTAATAGCCAAGATAATGTAAATATTTGTACAGTTATGTAAACCAAAAATCCTCCATTCCAGAAAGAGTCCTGTAAACCTTCCTACTGTGGAGATAATGTGCAATTTCATTACATTTTATGATACATTCTTTCACTCACTCGAGGATGATGACATCCTTCATGACTGGAGTCTGGCCATGCTTCCCTGCCAGTAAAATGCTCCATCACCTAGTTATTGTGACGGTTAGCTATTACTGACTTATTTAATTCTTCCAATTGTGTAAACGACAGACTATGCCATCACCGATTACGATTAAGGTGTAAACATCTGTCAGGGAAAAGCTTAGGAAAGTTGTAGATATGGGTCAAGCATTTTGTGAATGATCTATATATGTCCCAGAGTAAAAGGGATGCTGGATGATAGAGTCCAGAAGATTGCATGGGGCCCTTAGAGAAGTACAAGGACTTCACCAAGGCCGGCATGGTGGTCTGGGTGTTGACTACCTGGTCTTCCTCCTCAACTTCACATCGGTTGTCATCTACCATGAGAAGAAGTAGTGGCACTAGGAGTTCGGCACCATCTCTGAGACCTCACAGAAGGATGACGTCCCAGAACACGGAAGAGCATCTCTCTCTCAGATATGCTGGTTATGCCCCTGCATTCTGGATCCAACTTGTTTGTGTTAAATTTTCTCTTGTGATTCTTCCTTTCTTCCTTCCTTTTTTCTTTCTTTATTTCTTTAAATCAATGTTCTTATCTGTCTAGCGGAGAATTAGGAGATATTATCTCTTTATTCATTCAGTTTTTGTACATATCTATGATTAAGAACTCAATGACTCTTCAGTATGGAGCAATCATTTAGGCTTCATGCATAAAACACCTTCTACTTGTTTTTTGTTTATTTATTTAATTATGAAGATCTGTCATTATGTATTCAGTGATCACTGGAGTTTTGAGCCTCATTAGGGGATACCATCTTGCCAGACCATCACATCATCTAATACTACACGTAATTCCTTAACTGTTAAACTAGGAAATTATATGATAATTCATCATTTAATTAATAAATTTAAAATACAGGTAGTGTTATGGACCATAAGCCCCTTTTGGTATCACATTTTGGTAGTTGCTGTAACATCATCTCATTACTTCATCCCTGAGCTATATAAATAGATCTTTACATCAGTGATAGGCTTAGGACTTTGGTGCAATTTCGTCAGTGTTAATATAAAATGCCCACTAATTAATTATTCATTTAATTTTTTAAAAACATCATTATTCCAGGGAGAGATCAGTCTGACTACTCCATGTGGGATTTATGCATGCATCAACATGTCAATATTCAACCATTTTACATTGTATATTAATTATTTAATTTGATGAAGACGTTGTTCTTCTTGTCTGGGATCTGGCCATTCCTCCATGGGAGTTAATCGTGTGGCATTATTTAATTATCAAGTACTTCTTCCTTGACAATCACTGGAGATTGGTCCATCCTGTGTAAATTAAGTGTGCAGGACTATCCAATTATTAAGTTATTTGATTGCATATGTAATGACGGTGTCATCCTTCATTTGGGTGCCGAGGGATTGACACAGTAGGAGATCGGTACCAGACGCAGTGCCCAGAGAATGAGGGACACTGTGTTCTCCAGTGTTTACTGATTACATAATAGTAGATATTTAATAATCGAATGATTACAGGATTTAATTATTTCGCATCATCAGTTTCTGAGAGGTTGCAACGGAACTGACCCATGATGGACAGTGACCACCGATTTTAAAAATGGAATAACATTATAATCTCCTGATCAGGGAGTCTCTTCTAATAAACTCTGTGGGGCTGATTACATGACACAACACCAACAAAAATAACTCTAAATAACCATATTAGAAAGTGTGGTACAGGACTTAACAGAGAACTGTCAATGGAGGAATCCAAAACGACTGAAAGGAACATAAGACACTGCTCAAAATCCTTTGTCATCTGGCCAATGGACAATGCAACTACCTTGAGAAACCATGGTATCAATCTCCTCTAATGGTCAGAGAATGAAGAGGTGTTTATTTTACTTTCAATAAAGAGAAACGGTTTATGTTAGAGGCGGTAAATCGTATTGTTTCCATTGTAGAAATCAGAAAATTGAAGCATAGAAAACAGGATTAAAATACTCATCATTGTACTTGAATGGCATATTGATGCTTTCGTTTTCATGCTTTTGTCATGATAGGCATATTGTAGCTTGAGAGACGGGTATGGCAGACCATTTCATCGTCTGATTATGTTTTTATTTGATTATTAATATAGGGTGTTCTATAATCCATGAGCAGTGGATTATACAATGTGGGAGTCAATTACTATAGACCATCTAAATATCAATTATGTAGTTAGAATATTTAAATTTATCACGATATCCTGTAGGAGACTGTCTGTCCCATTACAGAATTTTCCAGAAAGTTCCAGAAAATTCCAGAAAGTTACAAAAATTTTTACAAAGTTCCATTTCAGGCAATTCCAATATATTCCAGAGTGTTCCAGAAAGTTTTGGAAAGCTCCATAAAATTCCAGAAATTTCCAGAAAATACCAAGGAGTACAGAATGTTCCAGAAAATTCCATGCCAGAAAATTTCTGAGTGTTCCCCAAATTTTCAGAAAATTCCATGCCAGACAGTTCCAGAAAATTCCTGAGAGTTCCAGAAAGTTGTAAAGTTCAAGAATATTACATAAATTTCCAGAAATACCAGAAAGTTACAGAAAATCCCATTGCAGAAAATTCCCTACAGCTCCAGAAAGTTTTGAAAATTCTAGAAAGTTCCTGAAAATTCCAGAGTGTTTCAGAATGTTATAGAAAATTTCAGAAAATTCTAGTAAGTTTCAGAAATTTCCAGAATATTCCACAGACTTCTGGAAAATTATAGAAAATTCCTGAAAAATCCAGAGATTTCCAAGGAGTACCAGAAAGTTATAGAAGTTTCATGAAAACAATCCAGAATTTTCCAGAACATTTCTAGGAGTTCCAGAAAGATATAGAAATTTCCAGAAGTTCCAGAAAATTCCAATCCTAAAAATTCCCGAGAGTTCCAGAATGTTCCCATAAATACCAGTTATAGAAAGCTACAGAAAATTCCAGAAAGTTACAGAAATACCAGAAAATTCCAGAAACTTCTGGAAAGTATAGAAAGTTCCAGAAAAATCCAAAGAGATCCAGGGAGTTCCAGAATTTTATAGAAATTTCTAGAACACATCCCAGAATGTTCCAGAACATACCAAGGAGTTCCTGAAAGATATAGAAATTTCCAGAAAATTCCATTCCAAAAAATTCCTGAGTGTTCCAGAAAGTTCCGAAAATTCTAGAAAGTTATAGATAGCTACAGAAAATTCCAGAAAGTTACATAATGTACCAGAAAATTCCAGAAACTTCTTGAAAGTATAGGAAGTCCCAGAAAAAAAATCCAGAGAGTTCCAAGGGTTTCCAGAATGTTTTAGAAATTTCCAGAAAAAAAAATCCTAGATAGTTCCAGAATATTCCAGAGAATTCAAGAATGTTATAGAAAGTTCCAGAAAATCCCATTCCAGACCATTCCAAAAATTCCAGAAAATCCAGGCTCTATGTCCCCATTCCCAGGAGACTTGCTAAGGTCACCCTTGCACATGTTTGTTCGTTCATTCATTCATTCATGAATAAATGACAAGTCCATTGAAGAGTGTTCTAGAATCGCGGGTGAACTTTGGCACCGGACGATGCCAGAAAACACGCAGCTACCACAGAGAGCGAACATGCGTCTGTGTGTGTCTGTGACAGTGAACTAAAGACTCGCAATTTGGAACAATTCTGGCCTGCACATATATTTCCAAACCTAAAATAGGAAATAAAAATAAAAGAGGAAATCAAAATTAGATAGGAAATGAAAATAAAATAGGAAATAAAACAAAATAGGAAATGAAAATAAAATAAGAAATAAAAATAAAATAGGAAATCAAAGTAAAATAGGAAATGAAAATAAAATAGGAAATCATGAAAATTTAATAGGAAATGATAATAAAGTAGAGAATAATTTAAAATAGGAAAATAAACCTAATATAGAGAATAAACTTAAAATAGGAAATTAATGTAACATAGGAAATAAACCTAAAATAGATAATAAAAACAAAATAGGAAATGAAAATAAAATCGATAATACACCTAAAGTAGTAAATAAAAATAAAACAGAAAATAAAAATAAAATAGGAAATAAGCCTAAAATAGAGAATAAACTTAAAATAGGAAATTAACATAACATAGGAAATAAAAATAAAATAGGAAATAAAAATAAAACAGGAAGTAAAAATACAATAGGAAATAAACCTAAATTAGGAAATATACTTAAAACTGACAATAATTTGAATTTATTGGACCTAAAGTGGCGTCTTGCTATCCTCATTAGGGATCTCCTTCTGTTCTATTGGTAGAAAATTCCAGAAGAGTTAAGGGGCCCGACAGTCAACGTGCCTCAGTAGCCTCGATTTTTAAGCAATTTGATTGACGAGATATAGGTTCTTTCTTGGTTTATTTCCCAGCCCTGTCTAAGCCATGTAACTTAATTTATCTGATATTTTGTAAAATAAGTCTCCCCCAAAATATTTATATATTTTAACATTGTGAATAAAATATAATCAATATTTCCACCTGACGAAATATGTGAAAATGGTTGTTCACAAATGTATTTCTTTTCATTAATTTTTAAAATTCTTTTCTGCGTCTTCCTGCATCCTGAAACACTTTCCAAACGTTTCCCTTTATTATTAATCACCTCCTGCACAATTTTTAATCATATTTATTTTATAAATATATTTTTTAACTTCATTTATTTTTCACACCATCAAATGCTAGAACCATGCTCATCTCTCAGCATGGAAATCAGGAAAAAACCAGTGAGCATTTTCCATTTAAACAAGAGAAATAGAAATAAATTTTTGTATCCAGCTTTCATTTCCTGAAAAAAAAAAATAGTGCATCTTGACGTAAGAGTTTAAATCATAATTTCGGGGCAGATATTATTATTTAAAATTCTGAACTGAGCTACGAAAGTCCTCAGATGTTTCCAGAACGTTTTACATTTGCCATCTTTGTTTTCTCAGGGATATCTTTTATTAAATGTGAAAGAGATGATTGGCAGGTGGGAATTAATGACTAAAAATCTTCCTCAAAATGTCTGTATATGGACATAAAATTATGATTATTATTTGCCCCTTGCTTTGCCATCTCCTGTATTTCCCAGTGCAAAGAACTACTTGTTTTTAATCAAAATTAATTTTTGTTTCCATACATTAATGCTTTAATAAAAACCCCACCCCTAAATTTAATAATAGCAATGTATATTAACGAACTTATAATTTCATGGCTTCTTATATCAGTTAATATTTTTCCAACCTTAAGGTATTCATGTAAATATATACATTAATTGGATTAATATTAGATTTTTGGTTATTTGACCTTACTGCCTTTTGTCCTTCTATTTGTGTTTCATCTTTTCTATATTTCTGCATTGGTAAACATTATACCCTTTGCTATTTTTTACTTACCACACGCTTTTAATTTATAATTTTATTCTTACGTATCATTCTTCTTTGTGCAATTTGTTCTTTATCTTTTTCAAAATTTCCTCCTTTTCTTTCAATATTACATTTCTTTTAATCCTTTATCTGTTAAAACCTTTTAGATAGGCTCAGATTTCTTTGTCAAATTTTCATGATGGTTGCAGAAAAACAAACAAAGGTATTTTGACGTGTCTGACAATTTTAAATCCTTAGTTCTTTTTAACTTTGTCATAATGCCTTAGAGTAATATCGAGGAGAATTCAAACAGCCTTGTATGGATTGCATTACATGTGAATCCAACCTTCCACAAGATTAAATGGAAAGTAGAGATTGAATATATTTTCCAAGAATTCCAAAGCTTACATATCTCAACCTGGCCTAGGGAACTCCCAGGTGAGCCGGTAGTGAGGATGTGAGTGTGCTGTGCATACTAAGTCCCATCTTTCATCTGCCACGTCCTGATTAATGCATAGAATAATAGTATAAATACTTAATTGAGCATAAGGGAAACCTGACGAGATGACCAACATAGAACAACTAAGAAGAACCAGGGAATAATTTTCTAGCCATAGTTTGTGTTCTGATCTTTCAGTTTATTCGTTCAATGCTAATGAGATTGAACTTACGTCATTGTTCTTATCTCAATTTATTATGCAATTAACTGAATAAATGTACATGAGTGTATAAGAAATATTTTCCCATGCATGCATATATATATATATGTATATATATATATATATACATATATATATAATGTTTTATGGTCTAATATTAATGTGCTGGATGAGGTTTTTAAGTAGTTTATGTTTTAAAATTATATTATACTATAATGTATATATTTACTCTTTTCCTTAGATACAAATTCAAAACATATCTAAATGGTTTATTTAAATCATTTACCTTGTCAGTTATCATTGTCTATATTTCCTCCTTTTGTTGTTTTTTTTTTTTTTTTTTTTTTTTTTTTTTTGACATATGGAAGAAAATAAAAAGAAATTTACTTGACGGCTTGCAAACTTTCCTATGAGATTCTTTATGAAATGGTTTTCTTTCATAGGAGTAGATGGAGGTATATAGATCTTCCTGTGATTCAAACACAATGAAATATTATTATTTCTGAACTAACCCGGTTACTCCTGAAGAGAGATTTGTTCTTCCTGAAGATGTTAGAAGTGACTTTAGTAGCCCATTAACTTTTGGGAGGAGAGTTTCATATACACATATTGAGAATGTTTAGCTGTGTGATTTGTGAAGAGTTTTTTTTTTTTTCAACGAGAAACTACCCTGTGTCAGACAAGCAGAAGTTCGAGATTGAAAGAAGTTTTTCTTGGAAGTGGAAAACTTCTGGTTCTGTGGGTGGAGATCTATAACTTTCTTTGCAAGTCTCCTGTATATTTTTCAACACTACTTCATGCATATGTGTTTTCTCCTTATTTTATAACCTTTAACTTGTAGCTCAAAACAGAGTTCTATAGTTTTTCATAATTCATTGTTGATATTCATCATGAATATTATCCAATCCACCCATATATTTTATTCAATTTCTTCACACCTAACATTTCAGCTATGCATAAACTCATGGGATGTGAGGAAAATCTTGAATTTTGAAATTTTTAAATATTCCCAGGAAATATAAATAAACTTAATCCTCTGCAGTGGTAGAGCTTTTAAAGGATAGTGCTATTAAAACAAAGGGATGATTCCAAGAATTATCCCTGACATGTGCAGAGCAATCTTGAATACAGAACATCAAGGATAAAATAAAATATCAGCACCAGCAGCCACTGCTCAAAAGAAACTTATTTCATCATCACACAAATTGATCACAGTTCTCTAAGGTGAATATTTGTGTTGTAATCCTTGCTTATATTGTGTTTAGTTAACAGGATGCAAGAAATATAACATTAATCTCAACTATGATGATGACAAACATTGTCTTGCAATAAGAATAAAAAGTAAATCTGACACAATGTCAAAAAGTTATGCACAAAGTCATTGTTGTGTAGGAGAATGAGGAAAATGTGGGATGACAAGTTCAATCATGTCCTACTGTCTGTTGAGTGATATTCCTTAAAAGAATGGGATAGTGGATAGTGGTCACATTTTTTTGCACAGTGATATTAATTACAGCACAGTTGTGTAATCTCCTTTCAGCGAAATGGAAGTTAGAAGAGGGGATAAGAATCTTGAAAACATGATAAAAATTGCCCCAAACATGGAAAATTCTTGGAGCCTTCTGAGGAGATGGACAACAAAATTTTAACACTAGAATATGAGTAGAATCCAGCTGAGTGGAGACAAATATGACAAAACCAAATAATGATCTTGGACTACAATGGAAGAGAATGTCTCATTTAGTAGAAAAGAAGTAAGATGAGATAGTGAAATGACACAGAGGCTTGTGGCATCTTTCTCTAACTTCCACATATGGGATATGCTGGTCTGCCAAGTAAAGTCTGGTGAGTTTCAGATTTTCTAGTATTTCAAGAGAGAACTATTCTCAAATTAAAGATTTCAAACAAAAGCCTACATAGGGACATGGTTGACATCTATGAGGTAGAGGGAGTTTTACAAGGCCCACACAGAGGGATAAACATTTCAAGAGAATATCTAGTTTATGACATTTATGTTTTACTATGTGGGCAATAAGACAAACAAATTTATTTTTCTACAAACCAACTAAATTTGGCAAACCCTGGCACAGTTTCATGACTAGCATTTGCTCATTCTTTGTCACATTCTTTTAAACACAATATTGAAAATTTGAAATAGACGGTAAGAAGTTCCTCAGCCTTTGTAATTGATCCACAAAGGGACTATGACAGAGATACAGATAAAGTGTAACAGGGAGACAGAGTAAAAGGGAGAGAGTTTTAGGGGAGTTAAGAATGGATATGTGAGTGGGAGTGGGAAACAGAAGAGAAAGACAGCAGACTTGGAAAGACAAGAGTAAGAAAACATGGAATATTTCCTGAAATTAAAGGGACACTGTTTTGGTATACAGCTTGTTCATTAAGAACATGTGAGAGGTGGAGGAGAGAGTAAAAAGGAAATCGAATGGCCCAGATGTAAATGAAGGGAGGGAATGATTGTAGATGTGTTTAGGAGTATAATGAATTTGATCCAACAAAGAGATGGAAGAAGAGAAATTTACACACCATTCTTCTCTCACAAGCATACATACCATGTGATCAACATGTCATAAAAATAAAAGAATGAAGTGAAACTTATTTTAATTTCAGTAAATAGAAATGCATTAAAGAAGATACAGAAGAATATTATTGTCTCCATTCTGGAAATAAAGAAAAAATGGTGCATAGGAAATACGTTTAAATACACATCAATCTCATTGAATGACATACTATGCTTTCACTTTCATATATTGACCACTGTAGCCAAGTTTTATCTTGATATGAAAATTGAAAATAATTATAATTCCAAAAAGAATCTTTCAGTGTTGTGAGAAAAATCAGTGATGATATAATGTGAATCCATATGTGAACGGGGTTATTTTAGAATATGACAGAATGTTGGGTCATAACTGTTGCTTGGCAACACTTCTGGAACTGCCCCCAATTCATAGTCCCAAGAATCAATATGCAGTTTAGATGCAATGTTATCCTTCTGTTTACTCTTTCAAACTAAGTAACCCATACTACATTTTATGACAGCATATGTGGAAATTGATTAACCTAACCTGGTCATGGACAAATACCTGGAAGTTTGCCTGAAGCTATCAGTATTACACAATTCAATATTTCCTAATACCAGGGAACATAATCTGTGGAGAAACAGATCAAAGACTTTGGTTGTAGAATCTCATCTTTCCTAAGAAGTAAAACTATTGATTAATA
This sequence comes from Phodopus roborovskii, assembly GCF_943737965.1. Lineage (NCBI taxonomy): Eukaryota > Metazoa > Chordata > Mammalia > Rodentia > Cricetidae > Phodopus > Phodopus roborovskii. Next base: position 105,408 of record NW_026126795.1, on the reverse strand, counting down.
AAATAAAAAGACTCACAGAAATCCAGCAAAAAGTAAGAGTTTTCCATTGTTAGCTTCCTTCAGGAAGCTATTAAGCCCTTTGTTAGAATACACACAGGGATTATTGGACAAAAGAACCTGATAGCCAAAACAACCTGTATAATAAAGAACTTCAGGAGGCATCATTAACCCTGACTTTAAGATCTACTACAGAGGTATAGTTCTGAAAACAGCTTAGTATTGACACAAAATTAGAAAGTAGATCAAAGGAATCATATAGAAAACCTTGATATTAAACCACATACATTATGAACTCCTAACTTTTGACAAAACAGCTAAAAGAATACAATGGTAGGAGGACAGCACCTTCAACAAATGGTGCTGGCACAATTGGATGAGGGTGTGTAGAAGACTGCAGATAGACCCACATCTGTCGCCATGTACAAAACTCAAGTCAAAATGGATCAAAGACCTCAACAACATTCCAGCCACATTGAACCTCTTAGAAGAGAAAGTAGGAGGTACCCTTGAACAAATTGGTAAAGGAGAACAATTACTGAACATAACTCCAGGGGCACAGACACTGAAAGAAACAATTAATAAATGGGACCTCTTCAAACTTAGAAGCTGTCTGTAAGACAGTCGTCAAGACCAAACAGCAGCCCACAGACTGGGAAAAGATTTTCATCAATCCTATATCTGTCACAGGGACGATCTCCAAAATATAAAAAGAACTCAAGAAACTAGTCAACAAAACACCAAATAACTCTATTAAAAATGTGGTACTGAACTGCAGAAAGAATTCTCAATAGAGGAAATAAAAAAGGCTGAAAGACACTTAAGCAAGTGATCAACATCCTTAGCTATCAGGGAAATGGAAACCAAAACAACTTTAAGATTCCATCTTACTCCTCCCAGAATGGCTAAAATTAGAAACACCAATGACAACTCATAATGGAGAGGATGTGGAGAAAGGGGGACACTCCTCCACTGCTGGTGGGAGTGCAAAATCGTACATCCATTTTTGAGATCATTATGGCAGTTTGTCAGGTAAATGGGAATTAGTTTACCATATGACCCGGCAACCCCCCTCTTAGGCATATACCCAAATGATCCACATCCATGCAACAAAGACATCTGTTCTACTATGTTCATAGCAGCACTATTAGTGATGGAAGCAACCTAGATGCCCCTCTATTGAAGAATGGATAATGAAGATGTGGCACATCTACACAATGGAATACTACTCTGCAGAAAAAAAAATAATGGTATCTTGAAATTCACAGGCAAGTGGATGGCACTTGAGGAAACCATCCTGACTGAGGTAACCCAGTCACAAAAAGAGAAACATAGTATGTACTCACTCATATATGGATTTTAGACCTAGAGCAAAGGATCACCAGCTTATAATTCACACCACCAGAGGAACTAGGATACAAGGGGTATTCTAAGAAAATAATATAAAGTCCCTCACAGAACCTGGAAGGGATAAGTCCCCCAGAGCACAGGGGAAGTGGCTGGGACAGCAAATGGAGTTAATACTTGGAGAAAATGAGGGGGAGGAAAGGAAAACACTTGCGACTAGAAAGATTGAGCCCAGTTAGCAATTGAAGACAGGACAGAGAGAGAGACACACACACGTACACAGAGAGAGAGAGAGAGCGAGAGAGAGAGAGAGAGAGAGAGAGAGAGAGAGAGAGAGAGAGAGAGGAGAACATACAAGAGGAAGCCATTACTGGTTTGAAGAGAAAACTGAACCTAAAGAAATTTCTTAAGAACTACAAGACTGCGCCAACTAACAAATTGAGCTTCCCTGGAAAGGCTACCATAAATGTCGTTCCCGGATAGTGATATCAAGAACTAATTTATCCATGGAGCCCTCATCTAATACCTGTTGGAAACAAGAGCAAACACCCATACATAAACACTGAGTCAATCTAGAACCAAGATACAGATGGAGAGGACAAGACCAGGCTGCTGAAACACAGAGACAGCTTATTTGAACAAGGAGGAGTTAACGGGCCCCCAGACTGATAACTGAGAAGCCAGCATGGGACTGATTCAAGACCCCCTGAATATGGGTCTCAGCCAGAAGGAGTGAGCAGTTTAAGGGCCTTGGGAACACATCCCCCATGAAGGGATAACTGCCTTAACCTAGAGACAGGAGAGAAGCCCTAGTCCCTACTTCACATGAACTGTCAGATCTACATGACCCAATCTGGATGGCCTTCCCCTACATATGGAATTGGGGTGGCGGATGGGAAGGGAGGGTGGTTAAGGTGCATGTGAGAGGGCAGAGAGGGTAATAGGGAGGGAGTGCTTTGACTCCAAAATTTAAGTTCAAGGACAAGTTACTGGGGAAAAGGATTTCTATTTTTTTTTTCTCCACAGAAAATTAAAAGCTTTGGATTCCTTTCAGACTAATGTGGTTTGATCAAGCCAGTCCACCTGCAAAAGAGAACCAGGTGATCCTACATTCAAAACTGCTGGACAAAGCTGCCTTGCGTACTACAGCCAGGATTTCTGCATCTTCTTAGAATCCCCCATGACAGCTCCCCTGAAAAGTAGGAAGTATCCTGGTATCATGGGCCAAGGACCAGAGAGTAGCTTCGAAAAAGAGATATCATGGTACATTACAATCCCCAAGATAACTATCTCCTAAACCTTTTAATGACAGCATGTGATTCGCCTCACCAAGTCTTAGACAAATCTCTGGAAGTTTCTCTACAGCTTTTACTGGTTATCCAATTTAAGATTACCTAATACTGATAATCCATTTGTTATCGTACACTTAAGGATTATTGGATTGCAGTCCATCTATTTTGAGGCAGCTGTCCAACATTAAATGTGTGATACCTTCTAAAACCCTGAATACACAATGACATTTCAGCATTTACACATTTTACTACTAAAATCTGTGGTTAAATAAGGGATAAACCGGGGAGTTTCACACAATCTTGTGGGAATTAAGGGAGAGACAATTGTGTCAAGTATGGCAGACCATTATATCCTCTGATCATGTTATTATTTAATTACTAAAATAGCACATTTGACAATCCATGATCAGTGGATTATGGTAATACGATGTGGGAGTCAAGTATTTTAAACCATCTAAATATTAATTATGAAATTAAAATATTTTAATTAAACATGACAGCAATGTTCACAAGTCTAGTATGGAACCACCAAAGGGAAGTGGATGATGTTGCATCAACTCATTATTTGATTATTTAGTTATATAAAACAATGATTATATCACCCATGACACCTGGAATTTTGTGCCACAGTTCCTCTAATTACATAATTAAAATATTTAAATTGACAGTTCAAGTTAATACCAAAGATAATGTAAATATTTGTATAATTATATAAGCCAATAATCCTTTATTCCATGAAGAGTCCTGTGAATCTCACTTTGGGGGAGTTAATATGCAATATCATCACATTTTTTGATTAATAGTTTCGAATGATGATGATGACATCCTTCCTGACTGGAGTCTGGCATTTCATCCCTGGCAGATAATGCTACAGCACCTCGTCATTGTGACAGTTACCTATTACTGATTTATCTAATTATTTAAAATATTTAAAAGACAGACAATGACATCATCCATTAAGATTAGGGTTCAAATATCTGTCAGGAACGAGCTTACACATGGACACAGCATTTCCTGAATGATCTATGCAATAACCCAGAGTACTATGGATGTTGGATGATTGAGTCCAGAAGAATCCATGGTGCCCTCCGAGAAGTACAAGCACTTCCCCAAGGCAGGCATGGTGGTCTGGGTGTTTGACTCCTTGCTCTTCCTCCACATCTTCACATGGTTGTGATCTATGAATAGAAGAAGTAGTGGCACAAGGAGGTCAACTCCATCACTGAGAACTTGCAAAAAGGATGATGACCCAGAACACAGAAGAACTGCTCTCTCTCAGCTCTGCTGGTCATGCCTTTGCTGCAGCCATCTTTTCAGCTGATATCAACATTTTAGCTACTACTGCTACACCAGTTATAAGCCCATCATCTCAGGTCGTGCCGCACCATAACTGAGATTCAGGTGCTGGTGATGATGTCAGGCCAGCAGAGTTCTTCAGGCAAGACAGTATGATTATCTGATTATTAACTTATGGCATTTTAAAAATCCATGATGACAGCATACATCATCGTGTCTGGCATGTCTGCCCACGAATTGATGATACAAAAAATTTCAAGGACTTACATATTTAAAGATGTAAATATTAAATTCTTTCATTATATAAACTGTGAATCCTGAATTTTGGTGCCACCTTATGTCATTCAAGTGTGACAGATGATCTAACTATGTGGTTATTTCCTAACACAAATCTGTTTTTTTCTACTCCAGTAAGAGTGGAATCTAGATCCACCTTGATGGTGTTAATTGTCTTCTGTGATTTCATTATTAATTTATTTAAATCAATGGTGATAACTTGTTATCTCTCTAGGGGAGAATTATGAGAAATTATCTCATTAATCATTCTTTTTTTGTTCAAATCTATGATTAAAAACTCAATGATATTTTCAGTTTTCAGCAATCTCGTAGGAGTCACGTATAAAACATCATCCCCTTGTTTCATTTTTATTCATTTAATTATGAAAATCTATCATTATTTATTCAGTGATTACTAGGGTTTTGAGCCTCCTTATGGGAGTCAATCATGCCAGACCATTGCATCATCTCATCTAATACTACACTTACATATTTAACTGTAAAATTAGGAAAGTAAATAATAATTCATCATTTAATTAACATATTTAAAACAAAGGTGATGTTATGGACCATAGGACCCTTCTGGAGTCAGATTTTGGGAGCTGATGATATAACATCATCTCATTACTTGATTACTTAGCTATTGAAATAGATCATTACATCAGCCATAGGTTTACGAGTTTGGATCCATATTAAAAGAGTTAATATAAAACGCTCACTTAATAATCATTAAATTAAGTTTTTTTTTTTAAAAAAAAATCATTATTCCAAGAAGTGAAGAGTCTGACTTCTCCATGTGGGACTTAAGTTTGCACCACCATGTCATTTTTCAATTATTTTTTGTTATATATTAATTATTTAAATTTATGAAGATGTTGTCCCTTATGGCTGGAGTCTGGCCATTCCTACCTGGGAGTTAATCATGTGGAATTGTTAGTTATCTAATTATTACTTCCTTGACCATCACTAGAGTGGTTCAATCTTGTGAAAGTTAAGTATGCAGGACTATCAAATTATGCACTTATTTGATTATGTAAATAATGACGGTGTCATCAATTATGTGTTTGGCTCCTGTTCGATTGAGACAGCAGGCGATTGGTACCAGAAGCAGTGCCCAGAGAAGGAGAGACACTGGGTTATCCAGTGATTACTGATTATATAATAATAGATTATCAATTATCGAATGATTAAACGATTTTAAAAAACAGTATTATTTCGTACACTCAGTTTCTGAGATGTTGCGACAGAAACGACCCATGAAGGACACAGTAAGCACCGATTTTAAAAATTGAATAATTTAATTATCTTAGGATCAGAGAATCTTATCTAATGAACTCTGTCGGGCTGATAACATGACACATCAAAAGCTCTAAATAACTCTAAATAACCATATTACAAAGTGGGGTACAGGACTCAATGGAGAATTATCAATTGAGGAATCAAAAGTTACTGAAAGAAACATAAGACAGTGCTCAAAATCCTTAGTCATCAGCCAAATGGAAATCAAAACAAATCAGAGAAACCAAGAGATCAAGCTGCTATAAACATACGAGAATGAAGTGAAGTTTATTTTATTTTCAATAAATAGGAAAGGATTATGGTAGAGGCGCTTAATGGTTTGTTTCCATTCTGGAAATGAGAAAATTGAACCAGAGAAAATAAGTAAATACTCATCAATGTATTGAATGGCATAATGATGCTTTCGTTTTCATTCTTATATCACTATAGGCATGTTGTAGCTTGAGAGACTGGTAAATAGGTATAACTCAAAAAAAAAAAAAAAAAAAAAAAAAGAGCCCTGCTTTGTTTTTGTGAGAAAATCCGTGAGGCTGTAAGGTTAGTCAGTACATGGCTGGATATGCTACTTTTAGCATGTGGGATGTGCACTAGAATGTGAAAGAATGTTGAATCATAAAAGTCATCTGGAAACCCTGCTTGCATTTTATATCCTGGTATCATGGACCAAGGACCAGAGAGCAACTTAGATAATGTGTTATCATGGGACATTACAATCTCCCAAGATAACTATCTCTTAAAACTTTTAAAGACAAGATGTGATTCACATCACCAATTCATAGCCGAATCTCTGGAAGTTTGCCTACAGCTTTTACTAGTTACAAAATTCAAGATTACCTAATATCAGACAATATAGTCTGTGGAGAAACAGTTCAAAGACTTCTGTTTATGAATGCTCTCTCTCCTAAGAAGTAAAACTATGGATTAAAAGATAATAAGACTCACAATTATTCATCAAAAGGTGAGTTTTCCATTGTTAACTTCCTTCAGGAAGGTGGTAATCCATTTGTTATTCTAGACTGAGGGATAATTGGATTGTGGTCCATCTATTTTGAGGCAGCTGTCCAACATTAAATATGTGATATCTTCCAAAACCCTGCATACACAATGATATTTCAGCATTTAAACATATTACTACTCAAGTCTTCCATTAAATAAGGGATGAACCTGGGAGTTTCACACAATCATGTGAGTCAAGTGAGAGTCAATCGTGTTGAATATGGAAGACCATTTCATCCTCTGATTATGTTGTTATTTGGTTATCAAAATAGGACATTAGATAATCCATGATCATTGGATTGTGGTTCCACGATGTGGGAGGCAATTATTATAGACCATCTAAATATCAATTATGTAGTTAAAATATTTAAATTAATCATGACAGCATCGTCCATGAGACTGGTTTGGTGACACCTTAGGGAAGTGGATGATGTTACATGAACTGAATATTTGATTATTTAATTATATAAAACAATGATTATATCATCCATGACACCTGAAAATTGGTGCCAGATCATCTAATTATATAATTAAAGTATTTAAATTGACAATTCATGTTAATACCCAAGATAATGTAAATATTTGTATAGTTATGTAAACCAAAAATCCTCCATTCCATGAAGAGACCTGTAAAGCTCCCTCTTGTGGAGTTAATGTGCAATCATCACATTTTATGAGTGTTTCAATGGATGATGATGACATCCTTCATGACTGGAGTCTGGCATTGCTTCCCTGCCAGTTAAATGCTACATCACCTCTTGATTGTGAAAGCTATTACTGACTTATTTAATTCTTTAAATTATTTAAATGACAGACATGTAATCATCAATTACGATGCAAATATCTGTCAGGAACAAGGTTAGGAAAGTTGCTGACATGGGGAGAGCATTTTCTGAATGATCTATGCATCTCCCAGAGTACTAGGGATACTGGATGATTGAGTCCAGAAGATTGCATGGTGCCCTCCGAGAAGTACAAGGACTTCACCAAGGCCATCATGGTGGTCTGGGTGTTGACTGCCTGCTCTTCCTCCACATCTTCACATCGGACGTGATCGACGATGAGAAGACTTAGTGGCACAAAGAGGTCGACACCATCACCGAGACCTCGCAAGAGGATGACGACCCAGAACACGGAAGGACATCTGTCTTTCATCTATGCTGGTGATGCCCCTGCTGCAGCCATCTTTTCAGCTGATATCAACATTTTGGCTACTACTGCGAAGCCAGGAATGGGCACATTATCTCAGGTCCTGCTGCACCACAACAGAGATTCAGGTGCATGTTGATGATATCAGGCCAACAGAATTCATCAGGCAAGACAGTATGATTATCTGACAATTAACTTATGGGATTTTAAAAATCCACGACGACAGCATACTTTTTCACATATGGCAAGTCTGCCCAGGAATTGATGATACAAAAAAGGTTAATGACTTACATATTTAAAGATGTAATTATTAAATTGTTTCATTATATAATCTGTGAACCCTGAAGCTTGGTGCCAACTTGTGTGACTCAATTGTGACAGACAATCTAACTATCTGCTCATTTCATTATTCAAATCTGCCTTTTTCTACTCCAGGATGAGTGGAGTCTGGATCCAACTTGTTGGTGTTAATTGTTTCTTGCGATTTCATTATTAATTAATTTATTTATTTAATTCAATGTTGATATCATTTTGTTATCCCTCTAGGGGTGAATTATGAGAAATTATCTCTTCATTCATTTTATTGTTCAAATGTATGATTAGGATCTCAATGACTCTTCAGTATTTAGCAATCTTTTAGGCTTCATGTATAAAACAACGTCCACTTGTATAATGTTTAGCCATTTAATTATGAAAATCTGTAATTATGTATTCAGTGATCACAGGAGTTTTGAGCCACCTTATCAGTGTTCATCGTGCCAGACCATCACATCCTCTAATACTATACTTACTTATTTAACTGTTAAACTAGGAAATTAAATAATAATTCATCATTTAATTAACATATTTAAAATACGTATGGACCATAAGTCCCTTTTGGAATCAGATTTTGGGAGTTGATGATGTAACATCATCTCATTACTTCATCATTTAGCTATGTAAATATATCATTACATCAGCCATAGCTTTAGGACTTTGGTGCCATATCGTCACTGTTAATCTAAAACGCCAACTAATTAATTTTCAATTTAATTTTTTAAATAAATCAGTATTCCAGGAGGAGATCAGTCTAACTACTCCATGTGGTATTTAAGTATGCACCACCATGTCATTATTCAATCAGTTTTCATTATATATTAATTATATAAATCGATGAAAATGTTGTTCTTCATGACTAGAGTCTGGCCATTCCTCCCTGGGATTTAATCATATGTCACTATTTAATTATCTAAGTACTACTTCCTTGAAAATAACTGGAGTTTGTTCCATCTTATGACAGTTAAGTATGCAGGACTATCCAATTATAAACTTATTTGATTGCATAAGTAATGATGGTGTCATCCGTCATTTGGGTGCTGAGGGATTGACACAGCAGGAGATTAGTACCAGAAGCAGTGCCAAGAGAATGAGGGACACTGAGTTCTCCAGTGATTACTGATTACATAATAGTAGATTTTTAACAATCGAATGATTACACGATTTAAAAAAAACTGTATTATTTCGCATCATCAGTTTCTGAGAGGTTGCAACAGAACTGATCCATCAAGGACACAGTGACGACCGATTTTAAAAATGGAATATCAGAATAATCTCCTGTTCAGGGAGTCTCATCTAATGAACTCTGTCAGGCTGATTACATGACACACCACCAACAATAAGTAACTCTAAATAACCATATTAGAAAGTGGGGTACAGGAATCCAAAATGACTGAACATAAGACACTGCTCAAAATCCTTAGTCATCTGCCCAATGCAAATAGCAACAACGCTGATAAACCATGAGATCAAGCTCCTCTAAAGGTCAGAGAATGAAGAGGAGCTTATTTTATTTTCAATAAAGAGAAAAGGTTTATGGTAGAGGTGATTATTTGTATTGTTTCCATTCTAGAAATTAGAACATTGAAGCATAGAAAACAGGATTAAAATACTCATCATTGTACTTGAATGGCATTATGATGCTTTCGTTTTCATGCTTATGTCACTATAGGCAGGTTGTAGATTGAGAGATGTGTAAATATGTATAACTCAAAAGAAAGAGCCCTGCTTTGTTTTTATGAGAAACTCAGTGAGGCTGTAAGGTTAGTTCATTGGTGGTTATGCTCCTTTTAGCATGTGGGAGGGGCAGTAGAATGTGACAGAATGTTGGTTCATAAATGTTGTCTGGCAACCTTGCTTGCATTCTGTATCCTGATATCATGGGCCATGGACCAGAGAGCAGCTTCGAGAATGTGTTATCATGGGACATTATAGTCTCCCAAGATAACTATCTCAGAAACTTTCAATGGCAACATTTGATTCGCCTATCCAAATCAGAGCCAAATCTCTGGAAGTTTGCCTACATCTTTTACTGGTTACCAAATTCAAGATTACCTAATTATCCAAGAACATCATCTGTGGAGAAACAGTTCAAAGTCTTCTGTTTATGAATTCTCTCTGTCCTAAGAAGTAATACTATGGAAACAAGTTAATAAGACTCACAATTATTCATCAAAAGGTGAGTTTTCCATTCTTAACTTCCTTCAGGAAGGTGATAATCCATTCATTAGAGTAGACTGAGGGATTATTGGATTGCAGTCCATCTCTTTTGAGGCAGCCATCCAACATTAAATATGTGGTATCTTCTAAAAACACTGCATGCACAATGACATTTCAGCATTTAAACATTTTACCACTCTGCTCTGTGATTAAATAAGGGATGAACCTGGGAGTTTCCCACAATCATGTGGGAGTCAGTGAGAGTCAATTTTGTCGAGTATGGCAGACAATTTCATCCTCTGATTATGTTTTTATTTGATTATTAAAATAGGACATTCAATAATCCATGAGCAGTGGATTGTGATTCCACAATGTGGGAGTCAATTACTATAGACCATCTAAATATCAATTATATAGTTAAAATATTTAAATTAATCATGATATCCTGTAGGAGACTGACTGTCCCATTCCAGAATGTTCCAGAAAGTTCCAGAAAATTCCAGAAAGTTACAAAAATTTTCACAAAGTTCTATTTCAGGCAATTCCAAAATATTCCAGAGAGTTTCAGAAATATTTAGAAAACTCCATAAAATTCCAGAAATTTCCAGAAAGTACCAAGGAGTATAGAATGTTCCAGAAAATTCCATGCCAGAAATTTTCTGAGAGTTCCCCAAATTTCCAGAAAATTCCATGTCAGAATGTTCCAGAAAATTCCAGAGAGTTCCAGAAAGTTGTAAAGTTCAAGAACATTACAGAAATTTCCAGAAAATTCCAGAAAGTTACGGAAAATCCAATTGCAGAAAATTCCCTACAGCTCCAGAAAGTTCTGAAAATTCTAGAAAGTTCCTGAAAATTCCAGAGTGTTTCAGAAAGTTATAGAAAATTTCAGAAAATTCCAGAAAGTTTCAGAAAGTTCCAGACTTTTCCACAGACTTCTGGAAATTATAGAAAGTTCCAGAAAAATCCAGAAATCCAGAAAAATACAGCGAAATGGAAGTTAGAAGAGGGAAGAAGAATCTTGAAAACATGAAGAAAAATTGCCCCAAACATGGAAAATTCTTGGAGCCTTCTGAGCAGGTGGACAACAAAATTTTAACACTAGAATATGAGTAGAACCCAGCTGAGTGGAGACAAATATGACAAAACCAAATAATGATCCTGGACTACAATGGAAGAGAATGTCTCATTTAGTAGAAAAGAAGTAAGATGAGATAGTGAAATGACACAGAGGCTTGTGGCATCTTTCTCTAACTTCCGCATATGGGATATGCTGGTCTGCCAAGTAAAGTCTGGTGAGTTTCAAATTTTCTAGTATTTCTAGAGAGAACTATTCTCAAATTAAAGTATTCAAACAAAAGCCTACATAGGGACATGGTTGGCATCTATGAGGTAGAGGGAGATTTACAATGCCCACACAGAAGGATAAACATTTCAAGAGAATATCCAGTTTATGACATTTATGTTTTACTATGTGGGCAAGAAGACAAACAAATTTATTTTTCTACAAACCAACTAAATTTGGCAAACCCTTGCACAGTTTCATGACTAGCATTTGCTCATTCTTTGTCACATTCTTTTAAACACAATATTGAAAATTTGAAATAGAGGGTAAGAAGTTCCTCAGCCTTTGTAATAGATCCACAAAGGGACAGGGACAGAGATAAAGATAAAGTGTAACAGGGAGACAAAGGAAAATGGAGAGAGTTTTAGGGGAGTTAAGAATGGATATGTGAGTGGGAGTGGGAAACAGAAGAGAATGACAGCAGACTTGGAAAGACAAGGGTAAGAAAACATGGAATATTTCCTGAAATTAAAGGGACACTGTTTTGGTATACAGCTTGTTCATTAAGAACATGTGAGAGGTGGAGGAGAGAGTAAAAAGGAAATCGAATGGCCCAGATGTAAATGAAGGGAGGGAATGATTTGTAGATGTGTTTAGGAGTTTAATGATCCAACAAAGAGATGGAAGAAGAGAAATTTACACACCATTCTTCTCTCACAAGCATACATACCATGTGATCAACATGTCTTAAAAATAAAAGAATGAAGTGAAACTTATTTTAATTTCAGTAAATTGAAATGCATTAAAGAAGGTACAGAAGAATATTATTGTCTCCATTCTGGAAATAAAGAAAAAATGGAGCATAGGAAATATGTTTAAACACAAATCAATCTCATTGAATGCCATACTATGCTTTCACTTTCATATATTGACCACTGTAGCCTAGTTTTATCTCGATATGAAAATTGAAAATAATTATAACTCCAAAAATAACCTTTTAGTTTTGTGAGAAAAATCAGTGATGATATAATTGGAATCCATGTGTGAATGGGGTTATTTTAGAATGTGACAGAATGTTGGGTCATAACTGTTGCTTGGCAACCCTGCTGGAACTGTCTGTTCCCAATTCATAGTCCCAAGAATCAATATGCAGTTTAGATGCAATGTTATCCTTCGGTTTACTCTTTCAAACTAAGTATCCCTTACTACATTTTATGACAGCATATGTGGAAATTGATTCCCCTAACCTGGTCATGGACAAATACCTGGAAGTTTGCCTGAAGCTATTAATATTACACAATTCAATATTTCCTAATACCAGGGAACATAATCTGTGGAGAAACAGATCAAAGACTTTGGTTGTAGAATGTCATCTTTCCTAAGAAGTAAAACTATGGATTAATAAAATAAAAAGACTCACAGAAATCCAGCAAAAGGTGAGAGTTTTCCATTGTTAGCTTCCTTCAGGAAGCTATTAAGCCCTTTGTTAGAATACACACAGGGATTATTGGACACCGATTCATCTCTAATGAGGCAGCTGTCCATATCAACTAGCTGAAGTCCTCTAAAAACCTCGACACACAATATCATTTAATTATGTACTCATTTTAGTATTCAAATCTATGATTAAATAATTAATAACTGTCTCAGGCACAAGCATTTGGCTGTCTAGTAAGGGAAAACTCAAGGAAGTTGAGTATGTCATACCACATCATCATTTGATTATATAAAGTTTTAGTGACTAAAATAGGTCATTAGATAATCGGTGATCATTGACACTTTGTAGCACCTTGTGGGAGTCAAGTATGACAGCCCATGTAATTATTTAATTATGTAATTTATTTAAATTTATGATGATGTCATAGATCATGAGTCAGGTTTAAAGGCACCTCCAGGACATGGATGAGTGAAATCACCTCATTATTTGATTATTTATTTACGTAAATTGATGTTTATGCCATCTATGATACCTGGATCATGGCAACTCACCTAAAGGAAGCAACCAGGCCATTCATAGCCTATTTTATACTGGATAAAAGGCTAAAGCTGAATACCAATAGTAAAAATGGATAAAAAGTTAGGAACTGCAGATACAAACATACGAACACAATACAAGAGACCCAAGAATATTCAAAGAACTCTAAAATCTAGTCACCAAAACTCCTAATATCATATTAGAAAGTGCTGTACTGAATATAGAATTCTCAATAGAGGAATCAAAATGGCTGAAAGAAACCTAAGAAATGGCACAACATCCTTAGCCATCAGCAAAATGCTAATGAAAACAACTCTGAGATACCATGTGCTCAAGCTATATTAAAGGAAAGAGAATGAAGGGAAGGTTATTTTCATTTCAGTAAATAAAAAAGGAATAAGGTAGAGGCCATTAATGGTATTATTTCCATTCTAAATTGAGAAAATTGAAGCATAGGATATAGGTTTAAATAATCAACAATGTACTTGAGTGGCATAATGATGCTTTCATTTCCGTGCTTAAATCACTATAGGAATGTTGTAGCTTGAGAGATTGGTAAATAAGTATAACACAAAAGAAAGAGCCCTGCAAGGCTTTTGGTAGGAAATCAGTGAGGCTGTAAGGTTAGTTCATCGGTGGGTATGCTACTTTTAGCATGTGGGATATTTACTAGAATGTGACAGAATGGTGGATCATAAATGTTGCCTGGCAAACCTGCTTGCATTCTGTATCCTGGAATCATGAGCTAGAACCAGAGAGCAAAGTGTTATCATGGGACATCATAGTCTCCCAAGATAACTATCTCCTAAAAATTAAATGACAGCATTTTATTTCCCTAACCAAGTATAGCCAAATCTCAGAAAGTATGCCTACAGCTATTAATATTACCCAATTCAAAATTACCTAATATCAAAGAACATATTCTGTGGAGAAGCAGTTCAAAGACTTCTGTTTATGAATGCTGTCTTTCACATGAGAAGAAAAACTATGGATTAAAAGATAAGACTCACAATTATTCAACATAAGGTGAGTTTTCCATTGTTAACTTCCTTCAGGAAGGTGATAATCCATTTGTTAGAGTAGATTTAGGGATTATTAGATTGCAGTCCATCTCTTTTGAGGCAGCTGTTCAACATTAAATATCTGATATCTTCTAAAACCCTGGATACACAATGACATTTAAGCATTTACACATTTTACTCCTCAACTCTGTGATTAAATAAGGGATGAACCGGGAGTTTCACACAATCTTGTGGGTGTTAAGTAGAGACAACTTGTGTGGTTCGAGTATGGCAGCACATTTTATCCTGTGATTATGTTTTTTTTTAATTTTTAAAAGGAAATTACATAATCCATGATCAGTGGATTATTGTTACACAATGTGGGAGTCTACAATTTTAGATCATCTAATTATTTAATCATGCAATTAAATTATTTAAATAAATGATGATAACATTGTTCATGAATCTGGTTTGGAGCCACCTTAAGAAAGCTGATATTACATCAAATCATTATTTGATTATTTAGTTGTATAAAAAAATGATTGCATCATCCATGATACCTGTAATTTGGTGGCAGTATGTGGGATCAAGTACACTAGATCATCTAATTGCATAATTAAATTGTTTAAATTGGCACTTGGTGTTAACATCCAAGATAATTTACTTATTTACATAGATATGAAATAAAATCATCCTCTATTCCAAGGAGCATCCAGCAAAGCACCCTCTTGGACAGATAAGTATGAAATACCATCCCATTTTGTGATTAATTGTTTAAATTGATGATGATGACATCCTTCATGACTAGATTCTGGCCACTCTTCCCTGCCAGTTAAATGAAACATCAACTATATATTTATTGTGAGAGTTAGCAATTACTGACTTATTTAATTATTTAAATAATTTAAATGTCAATGGCATCATTGATTAACATTCGGGTGCTTGAACCTGTCAGGGAGGAGGTTAGGAAAGTTGTAGAGATGGACCAGCTGACTATGAATATTATATGCATCAACCAGAGTAATTGGGATACTGGAAGTTTCAGTCCAGAAGATTCTATGGTGCCCTATGAGAAGTACAAGGACTTCACCAAGGCAGGCATGGTGGTCTGGGTGTTTGACTCCATGCTCTTCCTACACATCTTCACATTGGGTGTGATGTATGATTAGAAGAAGTAGTGGCACAAGGAGGTCGGCACCATCACTGAGACCTTGCAAAAGGATGTAGACCCACGACATGGAAGACCTGCTCTGTCTCAGTTCTGCAGCTGATGGCCCTGCTGCAGCCATCTTTTCATCTGATAGAAACATTTTTAGCTACTACAGCTATCCCAGGTATGGGCCCATCATCTCAGGTCCTTCCGTACCACAATAGAGGTGCAGGCACTGGTGATGATGTCAGGCCAACAGAGTTCATCAGGAAAGTCATTATGATTATTTGATTATTAACTCATGGAATTTTAAAAATCCATGATGACAGCATACTTTATCATGTCTGGCATGTCTGCCGAAGAATGATGATACAAAAAACGTCAACTACTTACATATATAAAGATGTAATTATTAAATCGTTTCATTATCTGTGAACCTTGAAGTTTGGAGCCACCTTGGGTGAATCAAGTATAACAGATAATCTAACCGTCTCATTATTTCATTATTCAAATCTGTCTTTTACTACTCCAGGAAGAGTGGAGTCTGGATCCAACTTGTTGGTGTTAATTGTCTATTGTGGTTTCATTATTTATTCATTTAAGTCCATGGTGATATCATTTTCTTATTTATGAGTGGATTATGAGAAATTATCTCATTATTCATTCATTTTTTGATCAACTCTGTAATTAAAAACTCAAACATATCTTCAGATTTGAGCAACCTTGTAGGAGTCAGGTATCCAACACCATCCACTTGTTCAATTTTTATCATTGAAATATGGAAATCTGTCCTTATTTATTCAGTGATCACTGGAGTTTTGAGCCTCCTTATGGGAGTCAGTCATGCCAGACTATCACATCATCTAAGACTATTATGGAATTGTACAATTAGGAAATTCAGTAATAATTCATCATTTAATTGACGTATTAAAAATAAACATGATGTTATGCACCATAAGTCCCTTTTGGAATGAGATTTTGGGAGTTGATGGTGCAACATCATCTCATTATTTAATTATTTAAATAATTAAATAGATCATTACATCAGCTGTAGCTTTATGACTTTGGTGCCATCTTGTCAGAGTTAATATAAAACTCCAACTAATTAATTATCAATTTAATTTTTTAATTAAATCATTATTCCAGGAAGAGATCAGTCTGACTTCTCAATGTGGGATTTAAGTATGCACCACCATGTCATTATTCAATTTTTTTCATTTTTTGTTAATTATTGAAATCGATGAACATGTCCTTCATGACTGGTGTTTGGCCATTCCTCCCTGGGAGATAATTGTGTGACATTATTTAATTATCCAAGTATTACTTCCTTGACCATCACTAGAATTTTGTTCCATCTTATGAAATTTAAGTATGCGGGACTATCCAATTATTTACTTATTGGATTAGGTAAAGAATGATGGTGTCATCCGTTATGGGTTTGGCTGCTGTGCGATTGACACAGCAGGAGATTGCTACCAGAAACAGTGCCCAGAGGATGAGGGACACTGGGATATCCAGATAGTACTGTACTGATTATATAATAATAGATTTTTATAGATTGAATGATTAAATGCTTAAAACTACTCTATTGTTTCGCATCATCAGTTCCTGAGAGTTTGCAAAAGAACTGACCCATGAAGGACACAGTCAACACCAATTTTCTAACTTGAATAATTTAATAATCTCATGATCGGAGAGTCTGAGCTAATGAACACTCTCGGGCTGATGACGTGAACCACAACCAACTCTACATAAACATAAATAACCATATTAGAAATTGGGGTACAGAACTTAATAGGGAATTATCAATTGAGGAATCACAAATTACAGAAAGAAACATAAGACAATGCTCAAAATCCTTAGTCATCAGCCAAATACAAATCAAAACTACTCCAAGAAACCATGTGATCAAGCTATGCTAAAGATAAGAGAATGAAGAGAAGTTTGTTTTCTTTTCTGTAAATAGAAAAGGATTATGGTAGAGGCGATTAATGGTATTGTTTCCATCCTGGAAATGAGAACATAGAAGCATAGAATATAGGTTTGAATAATAATCAATATAGTTGTGTAGCATAATGATTCTTTTGTTTTCTCTGGTGTCTACCTCTGCCAGCAAGGAAACAGGACCACAACTCTTCTTCAAGCAGTATCTTCAGGAACCTTGTACATCAGTTTCTGCTCCTCCCAGTCCCAGCAAGCCCTTAAATATGCACTCACTGCCCAATCAGCTCATGCCACCTGGCGATCCCTGGTTGGCCACAGAAGGAGGAAGCACACCAGATCCATCAAGCACTACTTCCAAATAAGGCTTATTTTCAGCTAAGCTCGGACTTACCTGGCATCCAGCCAGGCAACAACTTGGGGCTGGCTTGTTTACATCTGAGCTTGGACTGCCCGGCATCCAGCCAGGCACCACCTCGGGGCTGTGTCTTGCCACAATTTTCATGCTTAAATCACTATAGGCATGTTGTAGCTTGAGAGACTGGTAAACATGTATAACTCAAAAATGGGCCCTGCTTTGTTTTTGTGAGAAAACCTGTTGGGCTGTAAGGTGAGTATGCTAATTTTAGCACGTGGGAGGTGCACTAGAATGTGACAGGATGTTGGATCATGAATGTTGCCTGGAAACCCTGCTTGCATTCTGTATCCTGGTACCATGGGCCCAGAACCAGAGAGCAGCTCCTATAAAGTGTTACCTTGGGACATTACAGTCTCCCAAGATAACTATCTCCTAAAACTTTTAATGACAGCGTTTGATTCCCCTAACCAAGTCATTGCCATGTCTCTGGAAGTTTGCCTACAGCTATTACTGGTTATGCAATTCCAGGTTACTTATTATCAGTGAACATAGTCTGTGCAGAAACCGTTCAAAGACTTCGGTTTATGAATGCTCTCTCTCCTAAGAAGTAAAACTATGGATTAAAAGATAATAAGACTCATAATTATTCATCAAAATGTGAGTTTTCCATTGTTAACTTCCTTCAGGAAGGTGATAATCCATTCGTTAGAGTAGACTGAGGGATTATTGGATTGCAGTTCATCTCCTTTGAGGCAGCTGTACAACATTAAATGTGTGATATCTTCTAAAAACCTGCATACAAAATGACACTTCTGCATTTAAACATTTTACTACTCAACTCTGAGATGAAATAACGGATGAACCGGGGAGTTTCACACAATCTTGTGGGAGTCAATTAAGAGATAACGTGTGTCGAGTATGGCAGTCTAATTCATCCTCTGATTATGCTATAATTTAATTACTACAAGAGGACATTAGATAATTCATGATCTGTGGATTAGTGTTCCACAATGTGGGAGTCACTATTTTAAACCATCTAAATATTAATTATGGAATTAAATTATTTACATTAATCATGACAGCATTGTTCACGAGTCTTGTTTGGAGCCACCTTAGGGAAGGGGTGAAGTGACATCAACTCATTATTTGATAATTTAGTTATATAAAACAATGATTATATCATCCTGGACACTTGGAATTTGGTGCCCCCATGTGGGGTCAAGTGCGACCTATCATCTAATTGCATAATAACAGTATTTAAATTGAGAATTCGTGTTAACACCCAAGGCGATGTAAATATTTGTATAATTATGTAAACCATTAATCCTCTATTCCATGAAGAGTCCTGTAAAGCTACCTCTTGTGGAGTTCATGTGCAATATCATCACATTTTATGATTAATTGTTTCCATTGATGATGATGACATCCTTCACTACTTGAGTCTGGCCATCCTCCCCTGCCAGTTAAATGCTACATCACCTATTTATTGTGACAGTTAACTATTACTGACATATTTATTATTTAAATTATTTAAACAATGGGCAATGATATCACCAATTACAATTAGGGTGCAAACTTCTGTCAGGGACAAGTTTAGGAAGGCTGTAAACAGGGTCACAGCAGTTTCTTAATGATCTATGCATCACCCAGAGTACTAGGGTTGCTGGGTGATTGAAGCCAGAAGATTCCAGGGTGCCCTCCTAGAAGTACAAGGACTTCACCAAGGCACGCATGGTGGTCTGGCTGTTTGACTCCCTGCTCTTCCTCCCCATCTTCACATTGGTTGTGATCTACAATTAGACAAAGTAGGGGCACAAGGTGGTCGGCACCATCACCGATACCTCGCAAAAGGATGATGACCCAGAACACGGAAGAACATCTCTCTCTCAGCTCTGCTGTTGAGGCCCCTGCTGCAGTCATCTGTTTAGCTGACAGCAACATTTTTAGCTACTTCTGCTTTGCCAGGTATGGGCCAATCCTGTCAGGTCCTGCTGCACCACAACAGAGATTCAGGCACTGGTGACGATGTCAGGCCAGCAGAGTTCATCAGGCAAGTCAGTATGATTATCCGATTATTGACCCATGGAATTATAAAAATCCGTGATGACACCGTACATAATCATGTCTGGCATGTCTGCCTAGGAATCGATGATACAAAAAAATTTCAATGACTTACATATTTAAAGATGTAATTCTTAAATTGTTTCATAATAAAAACTGTGAACCCTGAAGTTTGGCGCCACCTTGTATCATTCAATTGTGACAGACGATCTAAATATCTGATTATTTCATTTCTCAAATCTGTCATTTTCTACTACAGGAAGAGCAGAGTCTGGGTCCACCTTGCTGGTGTGAATTGTCTCCTGTGATTTCATTATTTATTTATTTATTTTAGTCCATGGTGATATCATTTTGATATCTCCCTATGAGTGAATTATGAGAAATTATCTCATTATTCATTCATTTGTTTTGTTCAATTCTATAATTAAAAACTCAATGATAACTTCAGATTTGAGCAACAATGTAGGAGTAAGGTATCCAACACCATCTACTTGTTCAAATTTTGTCATTGAAATATGAAAATCTGTCCTCATTTATTCAGTGATCACTGGAGTTTTGAGCCTCCTTATGGGAGTCAGTCATGCCAGACCATCACATCATCTAAGACTATTATTGAACTGTACAATTAGGATATTCAGTAATAATTCATCATTTAATTAATGTATTTAAAATAAAGATGATGTTATGGACCATAAGTCCCATTTAGAGTGAGATTTTGGGAGTTGATGGTGTAACATCATGTCATTACCTGATTATTTAGCCATTTAAATAATACATTACATCAGCCGTAGCTTTACGACTTTGGTGCCATCTTGTCAGAGTTATATAAAATGCCAACTAATTTATTATCAATTTAAGTTTTTAAATAAATCATTTTTCCAGGACGAGATCAATCTGACTTCTCCATGCGGGATTTAAGTATGCACCACCATATCATAATTCAATTATTTTTCATTATATATTAATTATTGAAATTGATGAACATGTTGTCCTTCATGACAGGAGTCTGGCC
Source organism: Phodopus roborovskii (assembly GCF_943737965.1). Classification (NCBI taxonomy): domain Eukaryota; kingdom Metazoa; phylum Chordata; class Mammalia; order Rodentia; family Cricetidae; genus Phodopus; species Phodopus roborovskii. The sequence continues at coordinate 84,501 of NW_026126795.1, read as the reverse complement.
AATCCTCCCTGGGGGATAATCATGTGACATCATTTAATTATCTAAATCACTGGAGTTTGGTTCCATCTTATGAAAGTTAAGTATGCAGGACTAGCCAATTACTGACTTATTGGATAAGGTAAAGAATGATGGTGTCATCTGTTATGGGTTTGGCTGCTGTGCGATTGACACAGCAAGAGATTGGTCCTAGAACTAATGACCAGAGGTTGAGGGACACTGGAATATCCAGTGAGTACTGTACTGATTATGTAATAATAGACTTTTATCGATCGAATGATTAAATGATTTAAACATCTCTATTGTTTCGCATCTTCAGTTCCTGACAGTTTGCAAAAGAACTGACCCATGAAGGACACAGTCAGCACCGCTATTCAGACTTCAATAATTTAATAATCTCATGATCGGAGAGTCTTAGCTAATGAACACTCTCGGGCTGATTGACATGAACCACAACCAACTCTAAATAACCATGTTAGAAATTGTGGTACAGGACTTAATAGGGAATTATCAATTAAGGAATCACAAATTACAGAAAGAAACATAAGACAATGCTCAAAATCCTTAGTCATCAGCCAAATGCAAATCAAAACTACTCCAAGATACCATGTGATCAAGCTATGCTAAAGATAAGAGAATGAAGAGAAGTTTTTTTTTTTTTTTCTATAAATAGAAAAGGATTATGGTAGAGGCGATTAATGGTATTGTTTCCATCCTGGAAATGAGAAAATAGAAGCATAGAAAATAGGTTTGAATAATCATCAATGTACTTGAGTGGCATAATTATGCTTTCGTTTTCTCTGGTGTCTACCTCTGCCAGCAAGGAAACAGGACCACGACTCTGCTTGAACTTTGTACATCAGTTTCTGCTCCTCCCAGCCCCAGCAAGACCTGAAATATGAGCTCATTGCCCAGCCATCTAACGCCACCTGGTGATCCTGGGTAGGCCACAGAAGGAGGAAGCACACCAGAATCATTTAGAACTTCCAAATAAGGCTTGTTTATATCTGAGCTCAGACTTACCTGGCATCCAGCCAGGTACCACCTTGGGGCTGGCTTGTTTATAGCTGAAGTCAGAATACATGGCATCCAGCCAGGAACAACCTCGGGGCTGTGGCTTTCCACGGTTTTCATGCTTAAATCGCTTTAGGCATGTTGTAGCCTGAGAGACTGTTAAATATGTATAACATAAAATTGAGTTCTGCTTTGTTTTGTGAGAAACCCAGGTGGGCTGAAAGGTGGGTATAATAATATTTGCATGTGGCATGTGCAATAGAATGTGACAGAATGTTGGATCATAAGTGTTGCCTGGCAAACCTGCTTGCATTCAGTATCCTGGTATCATAAGGCATACTTTTTCATATCTTGCAAGTCTGCCAGAAATTGATGATAATAAAAAGGTCAACGAATTACATATGTAAAGATGTAATTATTAAATTGCTGTCATCAGGGATTTTTAAAATTCAATAAGTTAATCCTCAGGTAATCACACTGTCTTACATGATGAATTCTCTTGGCCTGACCTCATCACCAGCGCCTGGATCTCTGTCGTGGTGCGGCAGGACCTGAGATAATGGTCCCATTCCTGGCCTAGCAGTATCAGACAAAATGTTGATATCAGCTGAAAAGATGGCTGCAGCCGGGGCATCACCAGCATAGAAGAAAGAGACATGTCCTTCCGTGTTCTGGGTCGTCATCCTCTTTCGAGGTCTCGGTGATGGTGTCGACCTCCTAATGCCACTATGTCTTCTCTTCGTCGATCACGTCCGATGTGAAGATGTGGAGGAAGAGCAGGCAGTCAACACCCAGACCACCATGCCGGCCTTGGTGAAGTCCTTGTACTTCTCGGAGGGCACCATGCAATCTTCTGGACTCAATCATCCAGCATCCCTAGTACTCTGGGAGATGAGAGATCATTCAGAAGATGCTCTGCCCAAGTCTATAACTTTCCAAACTTTGTCCCTGATGGATATTTGCACCCTAATCACAATCGGTGATGGCATTGCCTGTGGTTTAAGTAATTTAAAGAATTAAATAAATAAGTCCTTAATAGCTGTCACAAAAAGAGGTGATGTAGCATTTCACTGGGAGGGAAGCATGGCCAGACTCCATTCATGAAGCATGTCATCATCATCAATTGAAACAATGAATCATAAAAAGTGATGCTGTTGCAGATTAACGCCACAAGAGGGAGCATTACAGGTCTCTTCATGGAATGGAGGATTTTTGTTTTACATAGCTATACACATGTTTACATTATATTTGGTATTAACAAGAATTGTCAATTTAATTGCTTTAAGCATGTAATTAGATGATCTGAGGCACCAAATTCCAGGTGTCATGGATGATATAATCGCCGTTTTATTTTATTAAATAATCAAATATTGAGTTCATATAACATCATACACTTCCCTAAGGAGGCTCCAAACCAGACCCGTCAACGATGCTGTCGTGATTAATTTAAATATTTTCACTACATATTTGATATTTTGGAGGTCTATAATAATTGCCTCCCACATCGTGGAACCACAGTCCACTGATCATGGATTATCTAATTTCCTATTTTAATAATCAAATAACAACATAATCAGACGATGAAATGGTCTGCCATATTCGACACAATTGTCTCTCACTTGACCCCCACATGATTGTGTGAAACTCCCAGCCTCATCCCTTATTTAATCACAGAGTTTAGTAAACTGTTTCTATGCTTAAATTTCATTGTGTATGCAGTGTTTTTAAAAGCTATCACATATTTAATGTTGGACGGCTGCCTCAAAAGAGATGGACTGAAATCCATTAGTCGCTAAATCTACTCTAACAAATGGATTATCACCTCCGTGAAGGAAGTTAACAATGGAAAACTCAGCTTTCGATTGACAATTGTGAGTCTTCTTATCTTTGGTTGCATAGTGTTACTTCTTAGGAGAGAGAGCATCCATAAACAGAAGCCTTTGAACTGTTTCTCCACAGACTATGTTCTCCGATAATTAGGTAATCTTGAATTTGGTAACCAGTCGTCCTGTTGTGAGGTCTCAGTGATGGTACTGACCTCCTTGTGCCACTACTTCTTCTCATCGTAGATCACAACCAATGAAAAGATGGGAAGGAAGAGCAGGTAGTCAAAAGCAGACCACCATTCTGGCCTTGGTGAAGTCCTTCTACGTCTCGGACAGCACCATTCAATCTTCTGGACTCAACATCCAGCATCCCTAGCTCTCTGGAAGATATATAGGTCATTCCGAAAATGCTCTGCCCATGTCTACAACTTTCCTAACTTTGTCCCTGACAGATATTTGTGAATCAAATGCTGTCATCAGAATTTTTAGGAGATACTTATCTTGGGAGGCTGTAAAGTCCCATGAAAACACTTCCACGAAGCTGCTCTCTGAAACTTGGCCCGTGACACCAGGATACAGAATGCATGAAGGGTTTCCAGGCACCATTTATGATCCAACGTTCTGTCACATTCTAGTGCCCCTCCCACATGCTAAAAGTAGCATACCCACCGATTAACTAACCTTACAGCCTCACTGAATTTCTCAAAAAACAAAGCAGGGCTCTTCCTTTGGAGTTATAATTTTTTTTTTTTTTACCAATCTCTCAAGTTACCACATGCCTATAGTGACATAAGCATGAAAACGAAAGCATCATTATGCCATCCAAGTACATTGATGAGTATTTTAAATCTGTTTCCTATGCTTCAATTTTCTAATTTCTAGAATAGAAACAATGCAATTAATCGCCTCTACCGCATTCCTTTTCTCTTTATTGAAAATGAAATAAACTCCCTCCTCATTCTATTACATTTGCAGGAACTTGAACCCCTGGTTTGTTTAGATTTGCCTTTGGCTGATGACTAAGGATGTTGAGCACTGTCTTATGTTTCTTTCAGTCATTTTGGATTCCTCAATTGATAGTTCTCTATTAAGGTCTGTGCCCCACTTCCTAATATGGTTATTTAGAGTTATTTATTTTTGGTGCTGTGTCATGTTATCAGCCCGTCAGAGTTCATTAGATGAGATTCCCTGATCAGGAGATTATTCACTTATTCCATTTTTAAAATCGGTGGACACTGTGTCCTTCAGGGGTGAGTTCTGTTGCAACCTCTCAGAAACTGATGATGCGAAACAATACAGTTTTTTGTAAATCGTGTAATCATTCGATTGTTAAAAATGTACTATTACATAATAAGGAATCACTGGATAACGCAGTGTCCCTCACTCTCTGGGCACTGCTTCTGATACCGATCTCCTGCTGTGTCAATCGCACTGCAGCCAAATGACCGATGACACCATCATTACTTACACAATCAAAGTAGTTTATAATTGGATAGTCCTGCATACTTAACTGTCATAAGGTGGAACCAAACTCCGGTGGTCGTCAAGGGAGTGGCACATAGATAATTAAATAATGCCACATGATTGACTCCAAGGGAGGAATGTCCAGACTCCAGTCACGAAGAACAATATCTTCATCGATTTAAATAATTAACATATAACGAAAAATGATTAAATAATGACAGGGTGGTGCATCCTTAACTCCCACATGGAGTAGTCAGACTCATCTCTTCCTAGAATAATGATTTGTTTAAAAAATTAAATTGATAACTAATTAGTTGGCGTTTTATAGTAACACTGACGAGGCGGCACCAAAGTCCTAAAAATTACGCTGATGGAATGATCTATTTAACTAGAGAAATGACGAAGTAATGAGATGATGTTACATGAGCAACTCTCAAAATCTGACTCCAAAAGGGACTCATGGTCCATAAAATTACCTGTATTTTAAATATGTTAATTAAATAATGAATTATTATTTAAATTTCCTAGTTTACCAGTTGAAAAAGTAATTGTAGTATTAGGTGATAAGATGGCCTGGCACGATGGACTCCCATAAGGAGGCTCAAATCGCCAGTGACCACTGAATGCATAACGACAGATTTTCGTAATTAAATGAAAAAACATTAAACTAGTGGATGGTGTTTTGTGCGTGGAGCCTAAATGACTGCTCAATACTGAAGCGTCATTTAGTTCTTAATCATCGATTTGAACAATAAAATGAAGGAATAAAGAGATAATCTCCCATGATTCACCTAGAGAGATGACGAAATGATATCAACATTGATTTAAATAAATAAATAAATAATGAAATCACAAGAGACACTTTGACACCAACAACGTGGCTCCAGACTCCACTCTTCCTTGAGTAGAATAAGACAGATTTTAATAATGAAACGATCAGATATTTAGATCATCTGTCACACTTGAGTCACACAAGGTGGCACCAAACTTCAGGGTTCTCAGATTACATAATTAAACAATTTAATAATTACATATTTACATATGTAAGTCACTGACCTTTTTCGTATTATCAATTCCTGGGCAGCCTTGCCAGATAAGAGAAAAAACGCTGTCATCATGGATTTTTAAAATTCAATAAGTTAATCCTCAGATAATCACACTGTCTTACCTGATGAATCCTCTTGTCCTGACCTCATCACCAGCGCCTGGATCTCTGTCGTGGTGCGGCAGGACCTGAGATAATGGTCCCATTCCTGGCCTAGCAGTATCAGCCAAAATGTTGATATCAGCTGAAAAGATGGCTGCAGCCGGGGCATCACCAGCATAGAAGAAAGAGACATGTCCTTCCGTGTTCTGGGTCGTCATCCTCTTGCGAGGTCTCGGTGATGGTGTCGACCTCCTTGTGCCACTATGTCTTCTCATCGTCGATCACGTCCGATGTGAGGATGTGGAGGAAGAGCAGGCAGTCGACACCCAGTCCACCATGCCGGCCTTGGTGAAGTCCTTGTACTTCTCGGAGGGCACCATGCAATCTTCTGGAGTCAATCATCCAGCGTCCCTAGTACTCTGGGAGATGAGAGATCATTCAGAAGATGCTCTGCCCAAGTCTACAACTTTCCTAACTTTGTCCCTGACAGATATTTGCACCCTAATCACAATCGGTGATGGCATTGCCTGTGGTTCAAGTAATTTAAAGAATTAAATAAATAAGTCCTTAATAGCTGTCACAAAAAGAGGTGATGTAGCATTTCACTGGGAGGGAAGCATGGCCAGACTCCATTCATGAAGCATGTCATCATCATCAATTGAAACAATGAATCATAAAAAGTGATGCTGTTGCAGATTAACGCCACAAGAGGGAGCATTACAGGTCTCTTCATGGAATGGAGGATTTTTGTTTTACATAGCTATATAGATGTTTACATTATCTTTGGTATTAACAAGAATTGTCAATTTAATTGCTTTAAGCATGTAATTAGATGATCTGAGGCACCAAATTCCAGGTGCCATGGATGATATAATCGTCGTTTTATTTTATTAAATAATCAAATATTGAGTTGATGTAACATCATACACTTCCCTAAGGAGGCTCCAAACCAGACCCGTCAACGATGCTGTCGTGATTAATTTAAATATTTTCACTACATATTTGATATTTTGGAGGTCTATAATAATTGCCTCCCACATCGTGGAACCACAGTCCACTGATCATGGATTATCTAATCTCCTATTTTAATAATCAAATAACAACATAATCAGACGATGAAATGGTCTGCCATACTCGACACAATTGTCTCTCACTTGACCCCCACATGATTGTGTGAAACTCCCAGCCTCATCCCTTATTTAATCACAGAGTTTAGTAAACTGTTTCTATGCTTAAATGTCATTGTGTATGCAGTGTTTTTAGAAGCTATCACATATTTAATGTTGGACGGCTGCCTCAAAAGAGATGGACTGAAATCCAATAGTCGCTAAATCTACTCTAACAAATGGATTATCACCTCCCTGAAAGGAAGTTAACAATGGAAAACTCAGCTTTCGATTGACAATTGTGAGTCTTATTATCTTTGGTTGCTTGGTGTTACTTCTTAGGAGAGAGAGCATCCATAAACAGACGCTTTTGAACTGTTTCTCCACAGACTATGTTCTCCGATAATTAGGTAATCTTGAATTTGGTAACCAGTCGTCCTGTTGTGAGGTCTCAGTGATGGTACTGACCTCCTTGTGCCACTACTTCTTCTCATCGTAGATCACAACCAATGTAAAGATGGGAAGGAAGAGCAGGTAGTCAAAAGCAGACCACCATTCTGGCCTTGGTGAAGTCCTTCTACGTCTCGGACAGCACCATTCAATCTTCTGGACTCAACATCCAGCATCCCTAGCTCTCTGGAAGATATATAGGTCATTCCGAAAATGCTCTGCCCATGTCTACAACTTTCCTAACTTTGTCCCTGACAGATATTTGTGAATCAAATGCTGTCATCAGAATTTTTAGGAGATACTTATCTTGGGAGGCTGTAAAGTCCCATGAAAACACTTCCACGAAGCTGCTCTCTGAAACTTGGCCCGTGACACCAGGATACAGAATGCATGAAGGGTTTCCAGGCACCATTTATGATCCAACGTTCTGTCACATTCTAGTGCCCCTCCCACATGCTAAAAGTAGCATACCCACCGATTAACTAACCTTACAGCCTCACTGAATTTCTCAAAAAACAAAGCAGGGCTCTTCCTTTGGAGTTATAATTTTTTTTTTTTTTTTTACCAATCTCTCAAGTTACCACATGCCTATAGTGACATAAGCATGAAAACGAAAGCATCATTATGCCATCCAAGTACATTGATGAGTATTTTAAATCTGTTTCCTATGCTTCAATTTTCTAATTTCTAGAATAGAAACAATGCAATTAATCGCCTCTACCGCATTCCTTTTCTCTTTATTGAAAATGAAATAAACTCCCTCCTCATTCTATTACATTTGCAGGAACTTGAACCCCTGGTTTGTTTAGATTTGCCTTTGGCTGATGACTAAGGATGTTGAGCACTGTCTTATGTTTCTTTCAGTCATTTTGGATTCCTCAATTGATAGTTCTCTATTAAGGTCTGTGCCCCACTTCCTAATATGGTTATTTAGAGTTATTTATTTTTGGTGCTGTGTCATGTTATCAGCCCGTCAGAGTTCATTAGATGAGATTCCCTGATCAGGAGATTATTCACTTATTCCATTTTTAAAATCGGTGGACACTGTGTCCTTCAGGGGTGAGTTCTGTTGCAACCTCTCAGAAACTGATGATGCGAAACAATACAGTTTTTTGTAAATCGTGTAATCATTCGATTGTTAAAAATGTACTATTACATAATAAGGAATCACTGGATAACGCAGTGTCCCTCACTCTCTGGGCACTGCTTCTGATACCGATCTCCTGCTGTGTCAATCGCACTGCAGCCAAATGACCGATGACACCATCATTACTTACACAATCAAAGTAGTTTATAATTGGATAGTCCTGCATACTTAACTGTCATAAGGTGGAACCAAACTCCGGTGGTCGTCAAGGGAGTGGCACATAGATAATTAAATAATGCCACATGATTGACTCCAAGGGAGGAATGTCCAGACTCCAGTCACGAAGAACAATATCTTCATCGATTTAAATAATTAACATATAACGAAAAATGATTAAATAATGACAGGGTGGTGCATCCTTAACTCCCACATGGAGTAGTCAGACTCATCTCTTCCTAGAATAATGATTTGTTTAAAAAATTAAATTGATAACTAATTAGTTGGCGTTTTATAGTAACACTGACGAGGCGGCACCAAAGTCCTAAAAATTACGCTGATGGAATGATCTATTTAACTAGAGAAATGACGAAGTGATGAGATGATGTTACATGAGCAACTCTCAAAATCTGACTCCAAAAGGGACTCATGGTCCATAAAATTACCTGTATTTTAAATATGTTAATTAAATAATGAATTATTATTTAAATTTCCTAGTTTACCAGTTGAAAAAGTAATTGTAGTATTAGGTGATAAGATGGCCTGGCACGATGGACTCCCATAAGGAGGCTCAAATCGCCAGTGACCACTGAATGCATAACGACAGATTTTCGTAATTAAATGAAAAAACATTAAACTAGTGGATGGTGTTTTGTGCGTGGAGCCTAAATGACTGCTCAATACTGAAGCGTCATTTAGTTCTTAATCATCGATTTGAACAATAAAATGAAGGAATAAAGAGATAATCTCCCATGATTCACCTAGAGAGATGACGAAATGATATCAACATTGATTTAAATAAATAAATAAATAATGAAATCACAAGAGACACTTTGACACCAACAACGTGGCTCCAGACTCCACTCTTCCTTGAGTAGAATAAGACAGATTTTAATAATGAAACGATCAGATATTTAGATCATCTGTCACACTTGAGTCACACAAGGTGGCACCAAACTTCAGGGTTCTCAGATTACATAATTAAACAATTTAATAATTACATATTTACATATGTAAGTCACTGACCTTTTTCGTATTATCAATTCCTGGGCAGCCTTGCCAGATAAGAGAAAAAACGCTGTCATCATGGATTTTTAAAATTCAATAAGTTAATCCTCAGATAATCACACTGTCTTACCTGATGAATCCTCTTGTCCTGACCTCATCACCAGCGCCTGGATCTCTGTCGTGGTGCGGCAGGACCTGAGATAATGGTCCCATTCCTGGCCTAGCAGTATCAGCCAAAATGTTGATATCAGCTGAAAAGATGGCTGCAGCCGGGGCATCACCAGCATAGAAGAAAGAGACATGTCCTTCCGTGTTCTGGGTCGTCATCCTCTTGCGAGGTCTCGGTGATGGTGTCGACCTCCTTGTGCCACTATGTCTTCTCATCGTCGATCACGTCCGATGTGAGGATGTGGAGGAAGAGCAGGCAGTCGACACCCAGTCCACCATGCCGGCCTTGGTGAAGTCCTTGTACTTCTCGGAGGGCACCATGCAATCTTCTGGAGTCAATCATCCAGCGTCCCTAGTACTCTGGGAGATGAGAGATCATTCAGAAGATGCTCTGCCCAAGTCTACAACTTTCCTAACTTTGTCCCTGACAGATATTTGCACCCTAATCACAATCGGTGATGGCATTGCCTGTGGTTCAAGTAATTTAAAGAATTAAATAAATAAGTCCTTAATAGCTGTCACAAAAAGAGGTGATGTAGCATTTCACTGGGAGGGAAGCATGGCCAGACTCCATTCATGAAGCATGTCATCATCATCAATTGAAACAATGAATCATAAAAAGTGATGCTGTTGCAGATTAACGCCACAAGAGGGAGCATTACAGGTCTCTTCATGGAATGGAGGATTTTTGTTTTACATAGCTATATAGATGTTTACATTATCTTTGGTATTAACAAGAATTGTCAATTTAATTGCTTTAAGCATGTAATTAGATGATCTGAGGCACCAAATTCCAGGTGCCATGGATGATATAATCGTCGTTTTATTTTATTAAATAATCAAATATTGAGTTGATGTAACATCATACACTTCCCTAAGGAGGCTCCAAACCAGACCCGTCAACGATGCTGTCGTGATTAATTTAAATATTTTCACTACATATTTGATATTTTGGAGGTCTATAATAATTGCCTCCCACATCGTGGAACCACAGTCCACTGATCATGGATTATCTAATCTCCTATTTTAATAATCAAATAACAACATAATCAGACGATGAAATGGTCTGCCATACTCGACACAATTGTCTCTCACTTGACCCCCACATGATTGTGTGAAACTCCCAGCCTCATCCCTTATTTAATCACAGAGTTTAGTAAACTGTTTCTATGCTTAAATGTCATTGTGTATGCAGTGTTTTTAGAAGCTATCACATATTTAATGTTGGACGGCTGCCTCAAAAGAGATGGACTGAAATCCATTAGTCGCTAAATCTACTCTAACAAATGGATTATCACCTCCGTGAAGGAAGTTAACAATGGAAAACTCAGCTTTCGATTGACAATTGTGAGTCTTCTTATCTTTGGTTGCATAGTGTTACTTCTTAGGAGAGAGAGCATCCATAAACAGAAGCCTTTGAACTGTTTCTCCACAGACTATGTTCTCCGATAATTAGGTAATCTTGAATTTGGTAACCAGTCGTCCTGTTGTGAGGTCTCAGTGATGGTACTGACCTCCTTGTGCCACTACTTCTTCTCATCGTAGATCACAACCAATGTAAAGATGGGAAGGAAGAGCAGGTAGTCAAAAGCAGACCACCATTCTGGCCTTGGTGAAGTCCTTCTACGTCTCGGACAGCACCATTCAATCTTCTGGACTCAACATCCAGCATCCCTAGCTCTCTGGAAGATATATAGGTCATTCCGAAAATGCTCTGCCCATGTCTACAACTTTCCTAACTTTGTCCCTGACAGATATTTGTGAATCAAATGCTGTCATCAGAATTTTTAGGAGATACTTATCTTGGGAGGCTGTAAAGTCCCATGAAAACACTTCCACGAAGCTGCTCTCTGAAACTTGGCCCGTGACACCAGGATACAGAATGCATGAAGGGTTTCCAGGCACCATTTATGATCCAATGTTCTGTCACATTCTAGTGCCCCTCCCACATGCTAAAAGTAGCATACCCACCGATTAACTAACCTTACAGCCTCACTGAATTTCTCAAAAAACAAAGCAGGGCTCTTCCTTTGGAGTTATAATTTTTTTTTTTTTTTTACCAATCTCTCAAGTTACCACATGCCTATAGTGACATAAGCATGAAAACGAAAGCATCATTATGCCATCCAAGTACATTGATGAGTATTTTAAATCTGTTTCCTATGCTTCAATTTTCTAATTTCTAGAATAGAAACAATGCAATTAATCGCCTCTACCGCATTCCTTTTCTCTTTATTGAAAATGAAATAAACTCCCTCCTCATTCTATTACATTTGCAGGAACTTGAACCCCTGGTTTGTTTAGATTTGCCTTTGGCTGATGACTAAGGATGTTGAGCACTGTCTTATGTTTCTTTCAGTCATTTTGGATTCCTCAATTGATAGTTCTCTATTAAGGTCTGTGCCCCACTTCCTAATATGGTTATTTAGAGTTATTTATTTTTGGTGCTGTGTCATGTTATCAGCCCGTCAGAGTTCATTAGATGAGATTCCCTGATCAGGAGATTATTCACTTATTCCATTTTTAAAATCGGTGGACACTGTGTCCTTCAGGGGTGAGTTCTGTTGCAACCTCTCAGAAACTGATGATGCGAAACAATACAGTTTTTTGTAAATCGTGTAATCATTCGATTGTTAAAAATGTACTATTACATAATAAGGAATCACTGGATAACGCAGTGTCCCCTCACTCTCTGGGCACTGCTTCTGATACCGATCTCCTGCTGTGTCAATCGCACTGCAGCCAAATGACCGATGACACCATCATTACTTACACAATCAAAGTAGTTTATAATTGGATAGTCCTGCATACTTAACTGTCATAAGGTGGAACCAAACTCCGGTGGTCGTCAAGGGAGTGGCACATAGATAATTAAATAATGCCACATGATTGACTCCAAGGGAGGAATGTCCAGACTCCAGTCACGAAGAACAATATCTTCATCGATTTAAATAATTAACATATAACGAGAAATGATTAAATAATGACAGGGTGGTGCATCCTTAACTCCCACATGGAGTAGTCAGACTCATCTCTTCCTAGAATAATGATTTGTTTAAAAAATTAAATTGATAACTAATTAGTTGGCGTTTTATAGTAACACTGACGAGGCGGCACCAAAGTCCTAAAAATTACGCTGATGGAATGATCTATTTAACTAGAGAAATGACGAAGTGATGAGATGATGTTACATGAGCAACTCTCAAAATCTGACTCCAAAAGGGACTCATGGTCCATAAAATTACCTGTATTTTAAATATGTTAATTAAATAATGAATTATTATTTAAATTTCCTACTTTACCAGTTGAAAAAGTAATTGTAGTATTAGGTGATAAGATGGCCTGGCACGATGGACTCCCATAAGGAGGCTCAAATCGCCAGTGACCACTGAATGCATAACGACAGATTTTCGTAATTAAATGAAAAAACATTAAACTAGTGGATGGTGTTTTGTGTGTGGAGCCTAAATGACTGCTCAATACTGAAGCGTCATTTAGTTCTTAATCATCGATTTGAACAATAAAATGAAGGAATAAAGAGATAATCTCCCATGATTCACCTAGAGAGATGACGAAATGATATCAACATTGATTTAAATAAATAAATAAATAATGAAATCACAAGAGACACTTTGACACCAACAACGTGGCTCCAGACTCCACTCTTCCTTGAGTAGAATAAGACAGATTTTAATAATGAAACGATCAGATATTTAGATCATCTGTCACACTTGAGTCACACAAGGTGGCACCAAACTTCAGGGTTCTCAGATTACATAATTAAACAATTTAATAATTACATATTTACATATGTAAGTCACTGACCTTTTTCGTATTATCAATTCCTGGGCAGCCTTGCCAGATAAGAGAAAAAACGCTGTCATCATGGATTTTTAAAATTCAATAAGTTAATCCTCAGATAATCACACTGTCTTACCTGATGAATCCTCTTGTCCTGACCTCATCACCAGCGCCTGGATCTCTGTCGTGGTGCGGCAGGACCTGAGATAATGGTCCCATTCCTGGCCTAGCAGTATCAGCCAAAATGTTGATATCAGCTGAAAAGATGGCTGCAGCCGGGGCATCACCAGCATAGAAGAAAGAGACATGTCCTTCCGTGTTCTGGGTCGTCATCCTCTTGCGAGGTCTCGGTGATGGTGTCGACCTCCTTGTGCCACTATGTCTTCTCATCGTCGATCACGTCCGATGTGAGGATGTGGAGGAAGAGCAGGCAGTCGACACCCAGTCCACCATGCCGGCCTTGGTGAAGTCCTTGTACTTCTCGGAGGGCACCATGCAATCTTCTGGAGTCAATCATCCAGCGTCCCTAGTACTCTGGGAGATGAGAGATCATTCAGAAGATGCTCTGCCCAAGTCTACAACTTTCCTAACTTTGTCCCTGACAGATATTTGCACCCTAATCACAATCGGTGATGGCATTGCCTGTGGTTCAAGTAATTTAAAGAATTAAATAAATAAGTCCTTAATAGCTGTCACAAAAAGAGGTGATGTAGCATTTCACTGGGAGGGAAGCATGGCCAGACTCCATTCATGAAGCATGTCATCATCATCAATTGAAACAATGAATCATAAAAAGTGATGCTGTTGCAGATTAACGCCACAAGAGGGAGCATTACAGGTCTCTTCATGGAATGGAGGATTTTTGTTTTACATAGCTATATAGATGTTTACATTATCTTTGGTATTAACAAGAATTGTCAATTTAATTGCTTTAAGCATGTAATTAGATGATCTGAGGCACCAAATTCCAGGTGCCATGGATGATATAATCGTCGTTTTATTTTATTAAATAATCAAATATTGAGTTGATGTAACATCATACACTTCCCTAAGGAGGCTCCAAACCAGACCCGTCAACGATGCTGTCGTGATTAATTTAAATATTTTCACTACATATTTGATATTTTGGAGGTCTATAATAATTGCCTCCCCACATCGTGGAACCACAGTCTACTGATCATGGATTATCTAATCTCCTATTTTAATAATCAAATAACAACATAATCAGACGATGAAATGGTCTGCCATACTCGACACAATTGTCTCTCACTTGACCCCCACATGATTGTGTGAAACTCCCAGGCTCATCCCTTATTTAATCACAGAGTTTAGTAAACTGTTTCTATGCTTAAATGTCATTGTGTATGCAGTGTTTTTAGAAGCTATCACATATTTAATGTTGGACGGCTGCCTCAAAAGAGATGGACTGAAATCCAATAGTCGCTAAATCTACTCTAACAAATGGATTATCACCTCCCTGAAGGAAGTTAACAATGGAAAACTCAGCTTTCGATTGACAATTGTGAGTCTTATTATCTTTGGTTGCATAGTGTTACTTCTTAGGAGAGAGAGAATCCATAAACAGAAGCCTTTGAAAGGTTTCTCCACAGACTATGTTCTCTGATAATTAGTTAACCTTGAATTTGGTAACCAGTCATCCTGTTGCGAGGTCTCAGTGATGGTACTGACCTCCTTGTGCCACTACTTCTTCTCATCGTAGACCACAACCAATGTGAAGACGGGGAGGAAGAGCACGTAGTCAAAACCAGACCACCATTCTGGTCTTGGTGAAGTCCTTCTATGTCTCGGACAGCACCATTCAATCTTCTGGACTCAATCATCCAGCATCCCTAGCTCTCTGGAAGATATATAGATCATTCTGAAAATGTGCTGCCCATGTCTACAACTTTCCTAACTTTGTCCCTGACAGATATTTGCGAATCAAATGCTGTCATCAAAATTTTTAGGAGATACTTATCTTGGGAGGCTGTAATGTCCCACGAAAACACTTCCTCGAATCTGCTCTCTGGCACTTGGCCCATGATACCAGGATACAGAATGCATGAATGTGTGCCTGGCACCATTTATGATCCAACGTTCTGTCACATTGTAGTGCCCCTCCCACATGCTAAAAGTACCATACCTACCGATTAACTAACCTTACAGCCTCACAGAATTTCTCACAAAAACAAAGCAGGGCTCTTCCTTTTGAGTTATACTTTTTTTTTTTTTTTTTTTTTTTTACCAATCTCTCAAGTTACCACATGCCTGTAGTGACATGAGCATGAAAACGAAAGCATCACTATGCCATCCAAGTACATTGATGAGTATTTTAAACCTGTTTTCTATGCTTCAGTTTTCTAATTTCTAGAATGGAAACAATGCAATTAATCGCCTCTACCACATTCCTTTTCTCTTTATTGAAAATGAAATAAACTCCCTCCTCATTCTATTACATTTGGAGGAACTTGAACCCCTGGTTTGTTTACATTTGCATTTGGCTGATGACTAAGGATATTGAGCACTGTCTTATGTTTTTTTTTTTAGTTATTTTTGATTCCTCAATTGATAGTTCTCTATTAAGTTCTGTGCCCCGCTTTCTAATATGGTCATCTAGAGTTATTTATTTTTGGTGCTGTGTCATGTTATCAGCCCGTCAGAGTTCATTAGATGAGATTCCCTGATCAGGAGATTATTCACTTATTCCATTTCTAAATCGGTGGACACTGTGTCCTTCAGGTGTGAGTTCTGTTGCAACCTCTCAGAAACTGATGATGCGAAACAATACAGTTCTTTGTAAATCGTGTAATCATTCGATTGTTAAAAATCTACTATTACATAATAAGGAATCACTGGATAGCGCAGTGTCCCTCACTCTCTGGGCACTGCTTCTGATACCGATCTCATGCTGTGTCAGTCGCACAGCAGCCAAATGACCGATGACACCATCATTACTTACGCAATCAAAATAGTTTATAATTGGATAGTCCTGCATACTTAACTTTCATAAGGTGGAACCAAACTCTAGTGATCGTCAAGGTAGTAGTACTTAGGTAATTAAATAATGCCACATGATTGACTCCCAGGGAGGATTGTCCAGACTCCAGTCACGAAGAACAACATCTTCATCGATTTAAATAAATAACATATAACGAAAAATGATTAAATCATGACAGTGTGGTGCATCCTTAACTCCCACATGGAGTAGTCAGACTGTTCTCTTCCTAGAATAATGATTTGTTTAAAAAATTATATTGATAATTAATTAGTTGGCGTTTTATATTAACACTGACGAGGCGGCACCAAAGTCCTAAAAATAACGCTGATGGAATGATCTATTTAACTAGAGAACTGATGAAGTAATGAAATGATGTTACATGAGCAACTCTCAAAATCTGACTCCAAAAGGGACTTATGGTCCATAAAATTACCTGTATGTTAAATAAGTTAATTAAATAATGAATTGTTATTTAAATTTCCTAGTTTAACAGTTAAAAAAGTAATTGTAGTATTAGATGATATGATGGCCTGGCATGATGGACTCCCATAAGGAGGTTCAAAACGCCAGTGACCGCTGAATGCATAATGACAGATTTTCGTAATTAAATGAAAAAACATTAAACTAGTAGATGGTGTTTTGTATGTGGAGCCTAAATGACTGCTCAATACTGAAGGGTCATTTAGTTCTTAATCATCGATTTGAACAATAAAATGAAGGAATAAAGAGATAAGTTTTCATGATTCACCCCTAGAGATATAACGAAATGATATTAACATCGATTTAAATAAATAAATAAATAAATAAATAAATAAATAATGAAATCACAAGAGACACTTTAACACCAACAACGTGGATCCAGACTCCACTCTTCCTTGAGTAGAATAAGACAGATTTTAATAATGAAACAATCAGATATTTAGATCATCTGTCACACTTGAGTCACACAAGGTGGCACCAAGCTTCAGGGTTCACAGATTACATGATGAAACAATTTAATACTTACATAATTACGTATGTAAGTCATTGACCTTTTTCGTATTATCAATTCCTGGGCAGACTTGCCAGATAAGAGAAACAATGCTGTCATCATGGATTTTTAAAATTCAGTAAGTTAATCCTCAGATAATCACACTGTCTTTCCTGATGAATTCTCTTGGCCTGACCTCATCCCCAGCGCCTGGACCTCTGTTGTGGTGCGGCAGGACCTGAGATAGTGGTCCCATTCCTGGCCTGGCAGTATTAGCCAAAATGTTGATATCAGCTGAAAAGATGGCTGCAGCAGGGGCATCACCAGCATAGATGAAAGAGAGATGTCCTTCCGTGTTCTGGGTCGTCATCCTCTTGCGAGGTCTCGGCGATGGTGTCGACCTCCTCGTGCCACCAGGTCTTCTCATCGTCGATCACATCCGATGTGAAGATGTGGAGGAAGAGCAGGCAGTCAACACCCATACCACCATGCCGGCCTTGGTGAAGTCGTTGTACTTCTCGGAGGGCACCATGCAATCTTCTGGAGTCAATCATCCAGCATCCCTAGTACTCTGGGAGACGAGAGATCATTCAGAAAATTCTCTGCCCATGTCTACAACTTTCCTAACTTTGTCCCTGACAGATATTTGCACCCTGATCACAATCGGTGATGGCATTGCCTGTGGTTTAAATAATTTAAAGAATTAAATAAATAAGTCCTTAATAGCTGTCACAGAAAGAGGTGATGCAGCATTTCACTGGGAGGGAAGCATGGCCAGACTCCAGTCATGAAGGATGTCATCATCCTCAATTGAATCAATGTATCATAAAATGTGATGATATTGCACATTATCTGCACAAGAGGAAGCTTTACAGGTCTCTTCATGGAATGGAGAAATTTTGGTTTACATAACTATATAAATATTTACATTATCTTACATATTAACATGGATTGTCAGTTTAAATACTTTAATTATGTAATTAGATGATCTGTGGCACCAGATTCCATGTGTCATGGATGATATAATCATTGTTTTATATAGTTAAATAATCAAACAATGAGTTCATGTATCATCCACTTTCCTAAGGTGGCTCCAAACCAGGCTCGTGAATGATGCTGTCATGATTAATTTAAATATTTTAACTACAAAATTTGATATTTAGATGGTCCATAATAATTGCTTCTTACATCGTGGAATCCACTGATCATGGATTATCTAAAGTCTTATTTTAATAATCAAATAACAACATAATCAGAGGATGAAATGGTCTGCCATACTCGACACAACTGACTCTCACTGACTCCCACATGATTGTGGGAAACTCCCAGGTTCATTCCTTATTTAATTGGAGAGCAGAGTCGTAAAATGTTTAAATGCTGAGATGTCATTGTGTATGCAGGGGTTTTAGAAGATCCCACATGTTTCATGTTAGACGGCTGCTTCAAAAGAGATGGACTGCAATCCAATAATCCCTAATTCTACTCTAACAAATGGATTATCACATTCCTGTAGGAAGTTAACAATGGAAAACTCACTTTTTGATGAATGATTGTGAGACTTAATATCTTTTTTTTTTTTGTTTTCTTTCATTTTATATAACATAGTCCAATTAATTGAAAACAAATATTTATACACAATATTTGGGAATTTGGGTGTCGTTCTTTCCAAACTACTTCCTGCTGGTAAGGGGTGCTGCCTTGGGGGGATTCGAAGAAGATTCAGATATCCTGGCTGTAGTCTGTAGGGCTGTTTTGTCCAGCGGTTTTGAATGTAGGATCAGCTTGTACTTTGTTTCAGGCGGTCTGGCTTGATCAAACCACATTAGTCTGGAAGGAATCCACATCATTTCATTTTCTGTGGAAACAAAAATAGAAATCCTTTTCCCCCAGTGACTTGCTCTTCAACTTAAACTTTGGAGTCAAAGCATTTTTTTTTAATTGATTTATTATTTTACATGTCGATCCCAGTTCCCTCTCCCTCCCTCTCGCACCCAGCCCTCCCTCCCTCCTTCCCACACTTTTACCCTCTCTGCCCTCTCATATGCACTCTAAACATCCTCCCCTCCCATCCCCCCACCCCAATTCCATATGTAGGGGAATGCCATCTAGTTCGGTTCATGTAGATCTGACAGGTCCTGTGAAGTAGGGACTAGGGCTTCTCTCCTGTCTCTAGATTAACTCAGTTATCCCTCCAAGGGGGGTATGTTGGCAAAGTCCTTTTGTGCACCAGGGAGACATACTGGCTCCACTGTCTGAGGTCTCTTAGACTACTCAGTCCTTCTGGCTGAGACCCATAATCAGGGGGACCTGAGTCAGTCCCATGCTGGCTTCCCAGCTATCAGTCTAGTGGCCCTTAGCTCCTCCTTGTTCAGGTAAGCTGTCTCTATGTGTTTCTGCTGCATGGTCTTGTCCTCTCCCTCTGCATCTGGGTTCTAGTTCGACTCAGTGTTTATGTATGGGTGTTTGATCCTGTTTTCAACAGGCATTAGTTGAGGGCTCCGTGGAGAAGTTAGTTGTTCATCTCACTCTCCGGGAAGGGCATTTATGATAGCCTTTCCACAGAAGCTGAGATTGTTAGTTGGGAGCAGTCTTGTAGTTCTCTCGACCTTTTTTTGTGTTCAATTTTATCTTCAAACCAATATTGGCTCCCTCTTTTTTGTTCTCTCTCTCTCTCTCTCTCTCTCTCTCTCTCTCTCTCTCTCTCTCTCTCTTTCCTATCTTCTATTCCTAACCAGGCTCAATCTTCCTGGTCACACATGTTTTCTTTTCCTCCCCCTCATTTTCTCCTATTTCTCTCTCCATTCGCTGTCTTCGCCCACTTCACTTGAGCTCTGGGGGCCTTGTCCCTGCCTAGTTCTGTGAGGGACTTTATATGAATCTCTTAGAATACACCTTGTATCCTAGTTTCTCTGGTGGTGTGAATTATAGGCTGGTGATCATTTGATCTAGGTCTAAAATCCATATATGAGTGAGTACATACTGTGTTCCTCTTTTTGTGACTGGGTTACCTCATTCAGGATGGTTTCTTCAAGTACCATCCACTTGCCTGTGAATTTCAAGATACCATTATTTTTTTCTGCAGAGTAGTATTCCATTGTGTAGATGTGCCACACCTTCATTAACCATTCTTCAATTGAGGGGCATCTACGTTGCTTCCAGGTTCCTGCTATTACAAAGAGTGCTGCTAGGAACATAGTTGAACAGATGTCTTTGTTTCATGGATGTGAATCCTTTGGGTATATGCCTAAGAGGGAGATTGCCTGGTACTGTGGTAAACTAATTCCCATTTTCCTGAGGAACTCCCATACTGATCTCCAAAATGGCTATATGAGTTTGTACTCCCACCAGCAGTGGAGGAGTGTTCCCCTTTCTCCACATCCTCTCCAACATGAGTCATCATTGGTGTTTCTAATTTTAGCCATTATGGCAGGTGTAAGATGGTATCTCAAAGTTGTTTTGATTTGCCTTTCCCTGATAGCTAAGGATGTGGAGTATTTTCTTAAGTGTCTTTCAGCCTTTTTGATTTCCTCCATTGAGAATTCTTTCTTCAGATCTGTACCCCATTTTTTAATAGGGTTATTTGGTGTTTTGTTGACTAGTCTCTTGAGTTTTTTGTTGTTTTTGGAGATCAGCCCTTTGTCGGATATAGGATTGGTGAAAATCTTTTCCCAGTCTGTGGGCTGCCGTTTGCTCTTGTCGACTGTGTCCTTTGCCTTACAGAAGCTTCTACGTTTGAAGAGGTGCCATTTATTAATTGTTTCTTTCAGTGTCTGTGTCCCTGGAGTTATGTTCAGGAAGCAGTCTCCTATACCAATTTGTTCAAGGGTACCTCCTACTTTCTCTTCTAAGAAGTTCAATGTGGCTGGATTGATGTAGAGGTCTTTGATCCCATTTGGACTTGAGTTTTGTGCATGGTGACAGACATGGGTCTATCTGCAGTCTTCTACACACCCTCATCCAATTGTGCCAGCACCATTTGTTGAAGATGCTGTCCTCGCCCCGTTGTATAATTTTAGCTGTTTTTTCGAAAATCAAGTGTTCATATGTGCATGGATTAATATTAGGATTTTCAATTCGATTCCATTGGTCTACCTGTCTATTTTATGCCAATACCAGGCTGTTTTCAGAACTATAGCTCTGTAGTAGAGCTTAAAGTCAGGAATGGTGATGCCTCCTGAAGTTCTTTTATTGTATAGGGTTGTTTTGGCTATCCTGGGTCTTTTGTTTTTCCATATAAAGTTGATAATTATCCTTTTAAGTTTGGTGAAGAAGTGTGGTGGGATTTTAATGGGGATTGCATTGAATCTGTAGATTGCTTTTGGTAAGATTGCCATTTTTACAATGTTAATCCTCCCTATCCAAGAGCATGGGAGATCTTTCCATTTTCTGGTATCTTCTTTAATTTCTTTCTTTAGAGTCACAAAGTTCTTATTATATAGGTCTTTTACTTGTTTGGTAAGCATTACACCAAGATACTTTATGTTCCTTGTGGCTATTGTAAAGGGTGATATTTCTCTGATTTCTTTCTCTGTCTCTTTGTCGTCCGAAAAAAGTAGGGCTACTGATTTTTTTGAGTTTATCTTGTGTCCTGCTAGTTTGCTGACAGTGTTCATCAGCTGTAGGAGTTCCCTGGTAGAGTTTATTGGGTCGCTTATGTAAACTATCATATCATCTGCAAATAGAGACAGTTTGACTTCTTCCTTTCCAATTTGGATCCCCTTCATCTCCTTTTGTTGTCTTATAGCATTAGCTATAACTTCTAGTACGATATTGAAGAGATATGGAGAGAGAGGACAGCCTTGTCTTGTCTATGATTTTAGAGGAATTTGCTTAAGTTTCTCTCCATTCAGTTTGATGTTGGCAGTTGGTTTGCTGTATATTGCTCTTATTATGGTTAGGCGTGTTCCTGCTGTCCCTGACCTCTGCAAGACCTTTATCATGATAGGGTGTTGAATTTTGTCGAAGGCTTTTTCTGCTTCTAGGGAGATAATTATATGGTTTTTTTTTCTTTTTCTGTTTGTTTATATGGTGGATCATGTTGATAGATTTTTGTAAGTTAAACCATCACTGCATTCCAGGAATGAATCCTACTTGGTCATGGTGGATGATTTCTCTGATGTATTCTTGAATTTGGTTTGCCAGTATTTTATTGAGTATTCTTTGCATCGATGTTCATCAGGGATATTGGTCTGTAGTTTTCTTTCTTAGTTGTGTCTTTGTGAGGTTTGTGTACCAAAGTTATTGTGGCCTCATAAAAAGAGTTTGGTAATGAATCTTCTGTTTCTATCATGTGGAACAGTTTGAGGAGTAGTGGTATTAGTTCTTCCTTGAATATCTGGTAGAATTCTGCACTGAATCCATCTGGCCCTGGACTTTTTTTGGTTGGAAGGCTTTCGATGACTGCTTCAATTTCATTGTGGGTTATAGGTCTATTTAAGTTGTTTGTCTGTTCTTGATTTAGTTTTGTTAAGTGATATTTATTCAGAAACTTGTCCATTTCCTTTGAATTTTCAAGTTTTGTGGAATACAGGTTTTCAAAGTATGACCTGAAAATTGTCTGGATTTCCTGTGTGTCTGTTGTTATATTCCCCAATTTGTTTCTGATTTTGTTAATTTGCATGTTCTGTCTCTGCTTTTTCGTTAATTTGGATAAAGGTTTGTCTATCTTGTCGATTTTCTCAAAAAACCAACCGTTTGTTACATTGATTTTTTTGTATTGTTTTCCTGGTTTCTATGTTCTTGATTTCAGCCCTCAAGTTGATTATTTCCTGGTGTCTACTCCTGTGGGGTGAATTCGCTTCCCTCTGTTCTGAAGTTTTCAGTTGGGCTGTTAATTCTCTTATGTGACTCTCCTCTGTTTTCTTCATATGGGCACTTAGTGCAATGAACTTCCCTCGTAGCACTGCTTTCAAGCTGTCCCATAAGTTTGGGTATGTTGTATCCTCATTCTTGTTGAATATTAGAAAGTCTTTAATTTCTTCCTTTATTTCTTTTTTGACCCATGAGTGGTGCAATTGTACATTGTTCAGTTTCCATGAGTTTGCAGTTTTTCTGCTATTTGTGTTGTTGTTGAATTCCAATTTTAAAGCATGGTGGTCTGATAAGATACAGGGGACTATTCCTATTCTCTTGTATCTGTTGAGGTTTGTTATGTCACCTAGTATGTGGTTGATTTTAGAGAAGTTTCCATGTGGAGCAGAGAAGAAGGTATATTCTTTTGTCTTTGGATGGAATGTTCTGTAGATGTCGGTTAACCCCAGTTGAGACATAACTTCTGTTAGTACTTGTGTTTCTTTGTTGAGTTTCTGATTTGTGGTCCTGTCTAGTCTTGAGAGTGGTGTATTTAAGTCTCCCACTATAAGTGTGTTAGGCTTTATATGAGATTTGAGTTTTGGTAGTGTTTCTTTTACGAATGTGGGTGACTTTGTATTAGGGGCATAGATGTTCAGAACTGAGACTTTGTGTTGATGGATTTCTCCTAGGAGGAATATGAAATGACAGTCTTCATCTCTTTTTGACTAATTTTGGTTTGAAGTCTAACTTGGTAGATATTAGGATAGCTACACCTGCTTGCTTCTTATTTCCATTTGATTGGAAAATCTTTTCCCAACCCTTTACCCTGAGGTAATGTCTATCTTTGAAGCTAAGATGAGTTTCTTGTATGCAGCAGAAGGATGGATTCTGTCTTCGTATCCATTCTGTTAGCCTGTGTCTTTTTTTTTTCATTTAATTTTATATAACAAAGTCCAATTAAGTGAAAATAAACATTTATACACAATATTTGGGAATTTGGGCGTCGTTCTTTCCAAACTACTTCCTGCTGGTAAGGGGCGCTGTCTTGGGGGATTCGAAGAAGATTCAGATAGCTGTAGTCTGTAGGGCTGTTTTGTCCAGCTGTTTGGAATGTAGGATCAGCTTGTACTCTGTTTCAGGTAGTCTGGCGTGATCAAACCACATTAGTCTGGAAGGAATCCACATTTTTTCATTTTCTGTGGAAACAAAAATAGAAATACTTTTCCCCAGTAACTTGTTCTTCAACTTAAATTTTAGAGTCAAAGCCGTTTTTTTTTTTTAATTTATTATTTTACATGTCGATCCCAGTTCCCTCTCCCTCCCTCCCTCCCCTCCAGCCCTCCGTCCCTCCTTCTCTCCCTTTTGCCCTCTCTGCCCTCTCCCATGCACTCTAAACACCCTCCCCTCCCAACCCCCCACCACAATACCATATGTAGGGGAATGCCATCCAGTTGGGGTCATGTAGATCTGACAGGTCCTGTGAAGTAGGGACTAGGGCTTCTCTCTTATCTCTAGAATAAGGCAGTTATCCCTCCATTGGGGATATGTTTGCAAAGTCCTTTTGTGCACCAGGGATACATCCTGGCTCCACTGTCTGAGGTCTCTTAGACTTCTCAGACCTTCTGGCTGAGACCCATATTCAGGGGGGTCCGAGTCAGTCCCCTGCTGGCTTCCCAGCTATCAGTCTAGTGGCCCTTAGCTCCTCCTTGTTCAGGTAAGGTGTCGTCATAGAGACATTTTCATTTGAAAGACTCTAGCCTTTTTCTACAATGTGACTCCCTGGAAAATGAGAATTTTATGAGTCTACATTTGCCCTGGTGGTAGGCCAAAAGTGGACCCCACAAAGTTGACTTATGATCCCCACATAAATATCAAGGAGTTTGTAGAACTGTAATCAGAAACAGCAGTTCAGTCCCATGTGCATTTCTCAGTCCGTGAGTGTGGACAAGTGGAAGACTAGCTATCATTGATGAAAGGAAGATAGAGACATAATATAATGTCAGGCAGTCAATACTGAAAGCTCAATTTTAGTCATACACCAAACTTAAGTAGTCAAACAAAGGTGCGGCAATGGAAGGGGACTTCTATTAATATGTGTAAAGGGAAAACAAATTGCTTTCATTAATGCTAAAGGCACAGTGTAATTGCACATACTATGTGCCTTCAGGCACCCCATTGATGTACTTACTACCTTCAGGGTAGTTAACCTGTCTACTCCCAAATCATTGCTATTTAGGTAGGAGACATTCATCTTCAAGTCACAGGTGACCTGTAGCTGGAAAGATAATATCTTAAGGATAATAGGAGTTTTTGGAGCACTTTGAACTCATGGCCAGTTGGAATGGATTCCCATTTAGGGGTTGAGAAACTTCAGACTGGCAGAATAAATTCCAGGACTGCCAAAGCCATACAGAAGCCTTATATGCAAACAGATGATGAGATCTACCTTTAACTGCTTGGTGGCAGTGCTCATGTTTAATCCCAGGACAAAGGTGGCTGCCTGATTTTGCTTAGGTTGAGGCCAGCCAAATCCACAGAATGAGATTAAGTCCTGCACAGATAAACCCTGTATTGAAATCAAAAAACAAAACAAAATCACAAAAAGGAAAAATCAGATCAACCTTCTGGTGGTAGCCTACAGGTATAAATGGTATTGAAGGAGGAAGCTTTCCCTCTTTGGCTGTTTACCCTAGCTTTGGGTACCAAGTTTATTCTTTTACTACCATTAGAGCCTACTTTTTTTGAATTTTGATATAATGACTAGATGAGACATCCATCCTGATAAACTAAAAAGACTGCTGTACTCTTCAGATTCCCATTGGTAGGAAACCTTTGTTGGACTAACTAAATCACAGCTTATAAGACATCATAATAAATCCATTTCTACATATATAGTGAGATTCATCCTACATTCTTTTTCATGCAGTGAACCTTGATTAATGCAGTTGGTTTTTGTTTTGTTTTGTTTTTTATCTGCTCACTGAAGATGTATTGGCTAACAATAGTGATCACAAATACATACTTCCTAGTTCAATTCCTCTGTACATATTCAAATTTCTATTAAGATTACTTTTCTCATTATTATGTCTTTGCCCAAGTTTGCTCTGTGTTTCAGGGATAAAATTCTGCATCTATGGAGCCAACATCTGGCATTCTGCCATGAGAAAGATCATTTATCTTTTTTGATATCTGGTCCCTGCTTTTCTGTCCTGATTGTCTGAACACATCTCCCCATTCCAGCTTTTGAAAAAATCTTTTCTACCTTCTATCTATGTTTCCAATCTATCTCATTCCCCATCACCTTCACCTCAGGATCCTATATCTGGAACAGGTCCTTCAGTTTAAGGTATCTGGTGGCCTTTAGGAACAGTACTGGGCACACATTTGCTGTGTAATCCTCCCCTCCCTAAGTAGCTAGACATGCTGTCTCCAGATCCTACTGAAATTGTTCAATGTGTAAAATGAAGCTTGAACTTAAAAGCCATTTAAGAAGGATAGCATATATGAAATGCAAACTTTGTCTAGGCTGGCTCCTTTTTGAGTATTTTCCAGAGATAGATACATGTTATGTTAGAAATATTTGTCTTTATGGATCTCCTCTGTGGGTGAAATGATTTCTCCCTGGGAAGGCATATTAATGCTAGAACATATGTAATTTCATCATGTTAGAATGTTTATGAGACAATCTCTTATGTTGATGTAAGTGGAATTGATTGCATTATGTTGCTCTCCAAAGCAATGGCCTTGCTGTCTTCTGTACTGTAACTTCAAATTTCTTAAATTACTGTTAACACCTAAGAGATTTAAATTTCTAGAGTCAAGTAGCCAACTATCCAGTGCAGTCACAGGAAAAGCATTTGCATGTGGAGCATTGCTTCTGCCTTCAGTGCAGAATAAGGAAAATTGTTTACACTGCAGGAGGATTCAGGGTAAGCAACCAGGTGCTGAAGTCACCACTATGAAAAAAAGTACTTCTGTGGTAAGGGGAGTGATTTTGTTATTTCCCAGCATGTTTTAATCTGTCATGTGTTTGAACACAGACCAGAGTATGTAGGTGTAAAGTTTGTGAAGGATGAAATGAAAGGCAGGATTGCTCAGTGGCTAGCATTGCCACTTTTGTGGGTGGAGCTTCTTTCAATGTCCATCAGTCATCTTGGAGGAAATGGGTGGTGCCAGCAGCTGGCCTGTCTCTCTGTTATAAAAGCTTTTTAATGTGACATTTTAAATTCCATATTCTCTAGATCTCTTAGCATTTGAAGGCTGTCTAACTGTTTAGCATACCTTAGTATACAAAATATCCCTGTAATTAATCTGTATTGAAATCTGGATCCAAGCTGAGAGGCTGTGGAGGGATATTTTGCTCAGGGCCCTGTAGCCTGACTGTAACTGGTTTTTGCTTACTAGGTTAGACGTATAGCCATAGAGGAAAAAGAGGTAGAGAAAAACTCTCTTTGATAATAGAGGCTTAACCTTAATAAACAGCACACAGGAAAGACTGGGTGGCATAAATATTTTGTTAGCTTGAAATAGACATGTATATCCTTAAATATTTACCACCATTAAAAGGCACATAACAATTTAGAAATATTTGATTCTTAGTACAGTTGAATTTAAGTTGTATGAAGTTAGCTTACATTTACATAAAGTTAAATTTAAGTTAAATGTACAGATACATTAAACAGGACTGGGTAAAATTGAGAAGGACTAGAATGTGAAGCTATGTATGACATAGTGAAAAAGAAATTAGAGACAAAGAATAAAGAATAAAGCAAATAAAGAATAAAAGCAAAACGTAAATGAATTACAGGTTCTCTTGGTGGCAGAAGCTGGCTAGACTCCATCTGCCTAGGTGGCTGGTGTAGCAGAGGGAAGGACCATGGGGGGTAAGGCTAGGCCTTTGACAAGCAAAGGCTTATCAAAATTGCAACTGCCATAAACATATCCCCAACACCTGGCAGAAATCATAACATTTTGGGATTCAATTTTGTCTTGAGTAGATGCTGCCTCAGCCCAGCCTACTGCCCTGAGACAAGCTGCAGCTGCGGCGGGCAGGAGGGTTTTAGTGTGGTGGGAAAAGAACAGAACCAAGTTGACGGTAAGAGATTGTTTAGCAGAGAGATAGAAAAGCCCCCCTCCTTCTACCTGTGCACTGGCAGTAATTTGAAAGGTCCTATAAAATATCTGGATCTAGAGAACCGTTACGTGTCCAATTTGTATTCCCTAGGGGATATCTAGTCCACTTTTCAGTACAAAGGTAAATAAGTCTGGGTGCCTTAACAAGTGGCATTAAGTGAAAGGGTTTTAAATTTTCTATCAGGCATCCCAGTAGAGTGGTGGGGGATATTTCCTTAGTCAGTTTATTCCCCATGTGTAGAGAGGAAAGTGACCGTGCAGTCTTGGAACTCTTCAGCCCAAGAGTGTGGCCACATGATAAGCGACAATGGCAGCTGCCGCCGCCTGGTCGTGTCCTGCCGCCGCGCTAGCCCCAAATAACACACAGAGACTCTGTATTAGATATTATGCTGTTGGCCAGTTACTAGTTTCTTATCGGCTAGCTCTGTCTTAATTATTAACCCATTTCTCCTGATCTATGTTTTTCTCTTACCAGGGAGCCGGCGGCATACTGCTCTCTCCAGACTCTCCATCTTGACTCCTCCTTACTACTTCCTATTTCCTCCTTGTCTCCTAGTCCCTCCTATCTTCCTTTCCTATTGGCCAACAGTGCTTTATTATTAACCAGTATGAGAAACATATATACATAATGGCATCTCCCATCACAGAGTGTTATTCGAAGATTGTCAGCCTGAAAACTTTGCCAGGGCCAACAGAGGCTGGAAGGACTCATCAGTCCCAGAGCAGAGCAGATATCCCGCCCCAGGCAGAATGTCTTCCACCCGTGAGGAATGCACCAGACCTTAAGAAAATGGGATAAAATTTAAAAGTGTACCTTACCTAATTGAAGCCTGTGTGGGGTGGTATTTCCAGTGAATGGGGGCGGGGAGAAATGGAGGCAGACTACTGGTATCGGAAACAGGATCCCGAGTGTCTTTGGCTG
The DNA here is from genome assembly GCF_943737965.1 of Phodopus roborovskii. NCBI lineage: Eukaryota > Metazoa > Chordata > Mammalia > Rodentia > Cricetidae > Phodopus > Phodopus roborovskii. The sequence goes on along the minus strand of NW_026126795.1, from coordinate 55,401 downwards.
GCTGCCCACCAGCAAAAAGATGCCAGTGACCCTCAAGGAGAGCCTGCCTGGGTTTTGGCACCAATGTTATTCTTTTTCTGTGCAGCTAATGCCTAAGAAACACAAACATGAGACTCAGTGCCCATGTCGAGTTTGTTGAGAGAAGGGAGAGAAAGAGGGGGTAGCTGGTGGCCAACTGAAAGCAGGAGGGGGGTGGGACACTTGCTTTAAAAGGAGAGGCTTGCACGTGTGTAATTGAGTCCTCTGGCAGCCAGGTAAAGCTTGAGCTGTCAGGTAAAGCTGATGTAGCGATGACATGGCCATGAGGGTCCCTCCCATCATCAGGGTCTTGGGGTCAAATGGCTGCTAGTTCCTAACAATCATATTACTATGCGGAGTCACTATTTAGCTACACATGTAGTTAAGTGTAAGTCACTAGATAGCCACAAACTAATCCACTAGTTAGCCACACATACTAGCTCACTAGTACCCCCACACACCATGCCACTTGTTAGCCACATACTTAACTCACTATTTAGTCACACACATGAAGTCACTAGTTAGACAAACACCTAAATCAATAATCAGCCCCATACATAAGTCACTAGTTAGGCACAAAAACTAAGCCACAAGTCCATCACACAAATAAAGCAGTACTTAGCTACACACACTAAGACAGTAGTTAATCACACATCTAAGTTACTATTTAGCTACATGCCTAAGCAGTAATTAACCACATTGACTAAGTCACTAGGTAGCCACAAAGCTAGGTTACTAGTTAGCCACAGTCACTATGTCTCTAGTTAGCTACACACAATATATCACTACTTACCCACCCATACTAAGTCACTAGTTAGCCACACATCTAATTTACTAGCTAGAAACAAACACCAAGAAAATTGTCAGCCACACACATACTGAGATAGTAGTTAGCCATTCACCTATGTATTTCTATGTATTTAGTCAACTACACACCTAAGTCACTAGTTAGCTATGAACACTAGGTCACTACATAACCACACACATTAAATCAGTAGTTACACACACACACTATGTCACTAGTTAGACACATACTAAGTCTGTCTAAAAGAAAAACAGCTCACACTAAGGTGGTCCCAGGACTTGGGAATCAGGCCTTTAATCCCAGCAGTAGGGATTTGGAGATAGTAGTGACATGGATGGACAGAGAGAGGAAGATAAGGTAGAGGAGACAGAAGAGCATGCAGTATGATGATTTTGTTTGAGCAATTAGTCTGAGGGATTGAAGAGATAGCAGTCAATCTGAGGAGACAGTGTGAGGACAGGAGCACATGACTTGTCTGAGAATAGGTAGAGAAAAGAATTCTAGTAGCCAGATGCTCTGAATCTGTGATCTTTCAGTTTTCACCCTCCCCTCCCTGATAGGTTACTGTGAGTTTTTATTAGTAAGATGTATTAGAACTTGTGCTGGAAGTGATGTTCTCTCTTTGGAAGTGTGATATTTCAAAGTCAATAGAGGTAAAAATTTTAAATTATTAAAATATTTTAACTTTATTTTTTTTGAAAATTACATTGGTATCTTTAAAGTTTTTAATTTTAAAAAAATTATTATACATATCAAAATAGTTTATTCCACCTTACCCCCCACCCTCCCAACTTACCCCCTCTCTCCCAACTTCCTGAGCCCCCAGCCACTCTCCCCTCCCATCCAACGGTCACTATACACCTAGGTTGATGCCTTTCAGGAGAGGTCATCTAAATCTTTCAAGTAATTTGAAGTAGGGACTAAAATATCTCTCCTGTCTTAAGGTTAATGGATTATACCTCCATGGGGAGATTCCCCCAAAGTCTTTTTGCAACAGGTATGTTTACTGGTTCCACTGCCTGAATTCCCTTAGACTACACAGGAATTTTAGCTTAGACCCATGTTAAGGGGTCTGTTTCAGTCCCATGTTGGGTTCCCAGCTATAAGTCTGGAGACCTATTAGCTCCTCCTTGTTCAGGTCAGCTGTGTCTATGTGTTTTTGCAGTGTGGTCTTGTCCTCCCTCTCTGCATCTGGATTCCAGTTTGGCTCAGTGTTTAGTTGTGCATGTATTCTTCTGTTTCCATCAGCTACTAGATGAGGGCTCCATGATGGTGGATAAGTTAGTCGTTGATCTCATTGTCAGGGGAGGGAATTTATGGTAGCCTTAACACTGTTGCTCAAATTGTTTCTTGGGGTCAGTCTTGTAGGTCTCTGGACATTTCTCTAGGTTCAGTTTCTTCTTCTAACCTATAATGGCTCCCTCTTTTATAGTCTCTATCTCTCTTCTCCTAGCTATCCTCTTCTCTTAACATCTCTTCTCAAGTCTATTCCTACCCTGACCAAATTTTCCTAGTCCCATGTTCTTTCCTCTCCTACTTCTTTCCTTTTGCTAGTTCACTCTCCATTTACTACCCCCCAATTCCCATATGCTCTGGGGACCGAGTCCCTTCCTGCTTCTGTGAGTGACCTTATAAGAAACTCTTAGAATCCTCCTTGTATCCTTGTTTCTCTGGCAGTGTGATTTGTTTAGTGGTTATCTTTTGCACTATGTCTAAAATCCACATATGAATGAATACATACAATTTTTTATCTTTCTGTGACTGGGATACCTCATTCAGGATGGTTTCTTCAAGTTCCCTCCACTTGTCTGTGAGATTCAAGATTTCATTGCCCCCCCACAGAGTAGTCCATTGTGTAAATGTGTCACTTCTCCTTTATACATACTTGAGTTGAGGGGCATCTAAGTTGCTTCCAGGTTCTTGCTATTATAAATAATATTGCTATGAATATCTGTGAGCACAAGTCTTGGTTCCATGGATGTGGATCATTTGGGTATGTGCATAATAGGTAGGTTACTGGCTCCTTTGGTAGAATGATTCCCATTATCCTGAGGAACAGCCATGCTAGTCTCCAAAATGGCTCTACAAGTTTACAGATCCACTGGAAAAGCATAAGTTGTCATTGCTGTTTCTAATTTTAGCCATTCTGACAGGAGTAAGATGGTAACTTAAAGTAGTTTTAATTTGTATTTCCTTGTTATCCAAAGATATTTAACACTTTCTTCACTGTATTTCATCATTTCCCCTATTTAGAGTTCTCTATTCAGTTCTATACCCCATTTTAATAGAGCTATTTGGTGTTTTGTTGACTAGTTTCTTGAGTTCTTTTTATATTTTGGAGATCTCCCCTTTGTCGGATGTAGGATTGGTGAAAATCTTTTCCCAGTCTGTGGGCTGCCATTGGGTCTTCTCCACTGTGTCCTTTGCCTTACAGAAACTTCTAAGTTTAAATAGGTCCCATTCATTAGTTGTAGATCTCAGTGTCTATGATTTTGGAGTTATTGTCAGGAAGTGGTCTCCTGTACCAATTTATTGAAGAGTACCTCTAATTTTTTTTTCCTAAGAGGTTCAGTGTGGATGGATTCATGGAGAGATCCATTTGAACTTGTGTTTTTTGCATGGCTATTGACATAGATCTATCTTCAGTCTTCTATATAGCATCATCCATTTTTGCCAGCACCACTTGTTGAAGATGCTTTCCTTATCCCATTGTACACTTTTAGCTGTTTTGTCAAAAGTCAGGTGCTCATATGTGTGTTGGTTAGTTTCAAGATTTTCTATTCAATTTCATTGAGCTACTTGTCTATCTTTGTGCTAATACCAGGCTGTTTTCAGGACTATAGCTCTGTAGTAGATCTTAAACTCAGGAATAATGATGCCTGGTGAAGTTCCTTTATTATACAGGTTGTTTTGGCTATTCTTGTTCTTTTGTTTTCCAATATAAAGTTGATTATTATCTTTTTAAGGTCAGTGAAGAATTGTGCTGGCATTTTAATCGATATTGAATTGAATCTGTAGATTGCCATTGGCAAAATTGCCAGTTTTACTATGTTTATTCTACCCATCCATGAGATTGGGAGATCTTTATATTTTCTGGTGTTTTCTTTAATTTCTTTTTGTACATTCACAAATTATTATTATATAGGTCTTTCACTTGTTTGATAAGTGTTACCCCAAAGTTCTTTTGTTGTTGTTTGTGGCTATTGTATAGGGTGATGTTTCTCTGATTTCTTTATCAGCCCCTTTGTTGTCTGAATATAGAATGGCTACGATCTTTTTTTTTTTTTTAATCTTGTATGCTGATACTTTGCTGAATGTGTTTTTCAGCTGTAGGAGTACCCTGGTAGAGTTTTTTGGTTGCTTTTGTAAACTATAATATCTTCTGAAAATAGAGAAAGATTGAGTTTTTCCTCTCAATTTGTTTCCTCTTGATATCCTTTTCTTGTCTTATTTCTTTAGCTAGCACTTGAAATCAATAATGAAGAGACATGGAGACAAAGGGCAGCCTAGTCTTTGTCCTGAATTAAGAGGGATCACCTTAAGCTTCTATACATTCAGCTTGGTATTAGCTCTGTGTTTACTACATATTGCTTTTATTATGTTTATATAAATTCCTGTTATCCCTGATCTCTCCAAGTTCTTTAACATGGAAGGATGTTGAATATTGTCAAAGTTTTTTTCTACATCTAGAGAGATGATCATATGATTTTTCATTTTTAGTTTGTTTATATAGTGGTATATGTGATATATTTTCTTATGTGAAGCCATCCCTGCAACCCAAGGATGAGGCCTACTTGGTCATGGTAGATGATTTTTCTGATATATTCTTGGATTCGGTTTTCCCGTATTTTCTTGAGTATTTTTGTATCAATGGCAGGAGGGATATTGTTCTGTAATTTTCTCTTAGTTGTGTCTTTGTGTGAATGGGTATCAAGGTGATTGTAGCCTCAAAAAAGTTTTTGGTAATGAAACTTCTGTTTCTAATGTGTGGTACAGTTTCAAGAGTATTAATGTTAGCTCTTCCATGAATTTTCGGTAGAATTCTTGACTGAAGAAGACATCTGGCTCTGGGATTTTTTTATGTTGGAAGGCTTTGTATGATTGCTCCTACATTGCTAGTTGCTATAAGTCAATATAAGTTGCTTGTCTTTTCTTGATTTAATTTTGTTAAGTAAGACTTATCCAGAAATTTGTCCATATCCTTTGAATTTTCAAATTTTGTGGAGTATAAGTTTTCAAAATATGACCTGAAAATTGTCTGGATTTCCTCAGTGTCTATTGTTCTGTACCCCTTTTTGTTTCTGATTTTGTTAATTTCTATGTTCTCTCTGTGCTTTTTGTTTAGTTTGGATAAAGGTTTGTCTAACTTGTTATTTTTTTGAAAAAACTAACCCTTTATTGCATTGATTTTTACTGTTTTCTACTTTATTGTTTTCAGCCCAAAAATTGATAATGGGGCCTATTCCTGAGGGTTGAGTTTGCTTCATTTGTGTCCTAAGGTTTTCAGTTGTGTTGTTAATTCTCTAATGTGTCTCTCATCTGTTTACTTCATATGGGCTCTTAATGTAATCAACTTCCCTCATAGCAGTGCTTTCAAGGTGTCCAATGAATTCATGCATGTTTTATCTACAACCTCATTGAATTTTAGGAATTCCTTAATTTCTTTATTTCATCTTAGACCCAAATATGATGAAATTGAGCATTATTCAGTTTTCATGAGTTTGTAGGTTTTCATGTGTTTGTCATTTGTAGGTTTGTTGTTGTGTTTATTGAATTCCAATTATAAACATGGTAGTCTGATAAGATACAGGGTAATAGTTTAATGTTTTTGTATCCTATGAGGATTTTTATGTTGCCTAGTATATGGTCAATTTCAGAGAATGTTCCATGTGGAGCAAAGAAGAATTTATATTCTTTTTGGATTGGATGGAAAGTTCAATAGATGTCTGTGAAATCCAATTGAGACATAACTTCTGTTATTTCTTTTGTTTCTTTGTAAAGTTTCTGACTGGTGTTCCTGTCTAGTGGTGAGAGTGGGGTGTTAAAGTCTCCCACTCTAAGTATGTGTGGTTTTATGTGAGGTTTGAGTTTTAGTACCATTTCTTTTACGAATGTGGGTGCTTTTGTATTTGGGGCATAGAGATTCAGAATTGAGGTTTTGTGCTTAGGGTTTTTCCTGTGATGAATACAAAATGACTGTTTTCATCTCTTTTGATTGATTTTGGTTTGAAGTCTAAATTGTTAGGTATTAAGATAGCCAAACCTGCTTGCTTCTTGGGTCAAGTTGATTGGAAGATCTTTTCCAAGCCCTTTACCCTGAGTAATGTCTACCTTTGAAGCTTAGATGTGTTTCTTGTGTGCAACAGAATGATGGATTCTGTCTCCATATTAAGTCTGTTAGCCTTTCTCTTTTTATTAGTGAGAAAATACCATTAACATTGAGGGAAAGTAAGGGACATTGTTGGTTTATGGTTTTTGTTTATGATTTGATGTTGGCAGTGGTTTTGTGTATATATTTCCCCTACTTTTCCCTTTGATTCTGTTGAAGTTAGATTATCTATTTCCCATGGGTTTTTGAGCTGTGGACATGCCACAGGCAGAGCATGATCTGGAGCCAGTCCAGGGAATTTCCAGGTTAGGATGTAGGGGGAATTTCACGCAAAATTTTCCGGGACTCACCTCTAGCAGAATCCTGGCAATGGGGGTTATAGATCCTGGTACAAATTGTTTCAAGTGGTTCCTGCATGGATAGGCGGATCTAGCCAGGGCCTGGCACTCTCCTTCTGAATCCTCTCTAGCAGAGGCCCATCGATGGGGGACAAGCATCCAGCACCATGCACTCAGGATGTTGGCATTGATACGTGGATCTATCCGGGGCCTGGCATTCTTCAACTGAGGCAAGGATGTTATCTGTTTTTCTAGCTTTTTTCTTTTTAAATTTTATTTTTTTTTTTTTTGAGACCCCATTTTTTTGTGACTTTGCCGCTTATCCCACAACTATATCTTGTATACCAGGCTTGTCTTGAACTCACAGAGATAGGCTTCCATCTGCCTCCTGAGCACTAGTGTTAAATGCATGTGCCACCACCACCCAGCTATTGGCATCTATTTAAATGTGTTCTTTATACACATTTCTGCTTGTATCTCTGTGTTGCTGCTCTCCTATGTTTCTTAGATTTTACTTATTCCATTCCTTTTCAAGTGATGTTTATTATTGATTTCTAAGTAGAGCAAAGTCTTTTGTAACTTTGGGTTGTCTTATACTGTATAATTGAGAATTGTTTTGAACTCCCAATCATGCTTCTCACGTATAGTGCTGGGAAGAAAAACCTACACTTTCTTCCTGCCTGGCCCTTGACTGGTCAGTGAGAAGGAAAATAGACCAGAAAATGAGTGAACTCCCAAGATCTCTGATTATTGGGGGACTTATATATGAAGAGGGATTTGTGCAAGGATTGAGTTCATGACCCACTTGGATACTGGTGGAGTCACAGTGCAGAAAGGGAGAGGAAGTATGTAAGCTGAGATTTCCTCCTTCAATGATAGTTGAGGTGAGCAATGTGGAATCAGTTAATCATTCCTAGATAATCCATCATTTTCCAGGTGGGCAGGTTCTTGGAATCCACAGATGAGAGATGAGGGCTATCAAGAATCTGGATAGAGGAGAGACCTTATCATGAATACAAATTGCTATAGTTAATGTATTCAGCCAAAGCAGGTCTGGGTGAACTATTGTGGACTATGTAACAGGGCTGCTATTTTTTTGTGGTTTTGGATGTACAGTCTGAGAAAAAAAGGTTTGAACAATCCCTGGTGTGCTCTAATTGAAACCACATGGAGCTATGCTTATTAGGCCCATGGACACTGTGGCCTTAGTCAGTAATGTTAATGGGATTGCTTGTTTTCTCCCTGTACTCCACTGCTTGACTAGCCTTCTCCTGAGGTTGTCCCATCGAATGGTAATTCCTGCTGACTTCTTAGAAGTCTATCGTTTCCTTCCATTTCCCAATAGATGTAGTATACAAGAAGCTATTCCTCATGAGAAGCTTACTTAGAATAAGACATGGCTTAAGCAATTACTCTCTGTCCCAGCTTTAATCTTTTCTTTGTTCTGCCTTCCCTACATTTCTTATTTTCTGACACTTCTCCCTCCAGATCTGCTGTTCAAACTTACTCCTGTACTATGAAATAGTTATGGTGCTATCTTTTCTGTTGAAATCTTATATTGCCTTAGTGGCCCAACTTGCAGTATCCTGTCACTACTTAAATTCCTCAAAGTATAAGCTGGGGTCAGACATTGAAAGAACTTAAAGAAGGCAAAATATGTGGATTGCAAAATGTTTTAGGAGCGAGATTGTGGATTTTCATGCCTGTAATCCCAGCACGCAGGAGACACAGGAAAGTAGATCTATATGAGACCAAGGCCAGCAGGGTCTACAGAGATATTCCTAAAAAATACTAAGGCTTTTTATTGCACAGATAAACTCTGTCTCAAAAAAAAACAATAACAACAAAAATAACCATCTGTTGTAGGTTCTTTCCTCTTTGATCATTAGCCAGAAATGAATGCAATTTGTCTATACAGACATATTTCTTTATTTATTTCTTAAGTCTGTGGCAATGTCCTTATGTCCTCATGATTACCCCTTCTTAAACTACCTGATTGTATGCCCTCAGTGGGTTTTTTGGGACAAAGCTTCTTAAAAACTTTATTTCTGGATACCAATTATTTATAGGGATATATTTAATAAACAGAACTCATTAATTTGTAACTTTGTTCATTAAATTAAAATATAATTCTCTGAACGATGGCAGAATATTACCCCCATTTGCATAGAGAAATCTAGACTATGGGGTGTCTCTCTTGGAAACAAATATCAGTCACTGCAGGGTCAGAAGCAAAACTGTTCAGGCGACCTTTTGCATTAATTTTGTTAGTGTCTGTGTATATAAGTTCTGAACACATAGAGTCATCAGTAGCAGGATAACATTACACAAAATCTCAGGTTACCTGAATGACTTTCTCTTGTATTTATTTATTTATTTTGACAAAAAGTTGATGATATTAACCCCTTATTTTTTTTCTCTTCCTCCCCTTTGTTCTTTCCCTAATATTGTACACCTCTCGATCACTGCATGGTTGTTATATGTTTAGAAGCCATGCTGTATCAACATATGTACTATGTTATTCATAATTCTATTGAGATTCTAACTGGTTCCCATTTGCATGAATCTTTGTAATCAGATATCATTTTATAGGGTGTTAGAAATTTAGTTTGCACTGTATTTGAGTCATGTTGCAAATTTATCTTATACAGAATATGCATACTAATGATTCATGTTCTCAATGGTTATTGTTTAATTTTTATTTATGTACTCTGTTTAATTCTTGTTGTTGTCAATCTGGAAATCACATTTACTGTTTTGCTCAGCACATATTCTATTTGGGGATGACCTGAGTCAGATCCCAAAACCCAACATTCTAGACTCAATACAACGTCACCTCCAGATGCAGGGTATCTGACAATCTCTAATAATTACACATGGGAAACATCTTTCACACACATTCTGAATACATAAAAACTGGGAAAGAATTTGTTTTCAAAATCCTTGTTACTGAAACTGAAAGATCCGCTGAGGGAGTGGATCCTCATGGCCCGACTCAGGAAAGGTGTCCCCCCAAATCACTCATGAGAAGCGGTCTTGATCAAAAAAGCATGAGTTCTTTTTATATTCCAGTGCATTGGGGTCTACAGCCATACTCCATGTGGGGTAGAGGACTGGAAACCCTGGGTACAGGGTTCATATAGCTTTTATATGGTTACAACAAAGCCCGCACATCACAAACCAATCATCTCATAACATCCAGTGCAGAGCCATCAATTTGAACTATCCAAGCCTGCAGTTAGACCAGGAAATCTGCTTTCACTAGGGCTTCTGGGTAGTGTGATGAGGTTCATTTCCTGTTCTCATTCACTCACAGATGCTGGTGGTAAACCACCTTGTTGTAAACAGTCAAGAATGACCTTTTGTCTTCTCACTGCTAGGGGGCAGAGTCTAGGAAATATTAGGCTAAGTTTTTCCATCCTTACAAAGCAACAATGAGAGCATAACCAGCCTCTTTTTGTGGATGATTCTAATAAAATTTGTTTCTATTTTAATTTTTTTTAAATTTGTTTTCATTTTACCAATCCCTCCTTCCCAGTCTTCTTCCCCAACCACTCTCTCTTCCCTTCAACTTTTAGCAGTCAGAGAGGGTAAGGCCCTCATTCAGGAGTCAACAAAGTCTGGCATGCAAAGCTTAGGAAGGACCAAGCCTCTCTATCTTTCATCTTGACTGAGAAAGATATCCCACTATAGGGTATGGGCTCCAAAAACACTGTTCAAGCAACTGGGATGGGTCCTGGTTTCACTGCCAGGGGCCCTTCTAACAGATCAAGTCACCTAAGTGTCAACCACATTCAAAGTTTATTGTCTTGAAAGTGCCCCAGCTGTCAGTCCATACTTCCCACTAGTTATAGTAGATGTGGTGTGGCTTTTTTGGAAAGGGTTTTACACTGTTAGAGGAAGCACATCACTGTAGGGTCAGGCATTGATGTTTCTTATTCTCAGAATGATGCACAGTGTGTCAGGCAATGCCCTGTTGCCTCTGGGTCATGCTGTAGGGACTCTAACCTCGAGGACGGGAGCAGCCTCCATGCTGACATGTCCCCTGTCATAACAGAACCTCTGAAATTTTAAGTGTGACACTTCAATTAAATATTTTCCTTGAAAGTGTTGCCTTGACCCTGCTGTGTATTTACACAGCAATGAAAACCTAACAAAGACAGAAGTTGGTTCAAGGACCTGGGTTATTTCTATGATAGGGTCTCCCTATCTTACAATTTACTTCTGATGTCTTCTCAGCAGTGTTGTTCTGGTAGCTTGCCTCTCCCTTTATGTCTGTTTATTGGGATTTCTTTCTCAGGGTATATGCTACTTAAATGGCCAAAGAAATGTTGCATTTGGTCCTCTTATTCAGTTTACTTCTAATGTGCCTAGGTTAATGCATTATAATGTACATGTATAAAATAAGAGAGGGAAGCACCAAGGATTATATGACTATATTGTCAAAGAAGTTTACATTTACAATGTGAGTATTATACTTCTTTGTCACACATGTATGTATTATTTTAGGATGCAATGACCTATGACGATGTGCACATCCACTTCAATGAGGAAGAGTGAGCTTTGCTAAATCCTTCTCAGAAGTGTCTCTACACAAATGTGATGCTGGTCACCTACAGGAACCTCACTGCTACAGGTAAGAATGAATTTTCCTTCATGTTTTAAAATAAGGGACCAAATATTTCTTGATTGTTGATACTGGTCTGTAATTTCCTTTTAAGAAAAAGGAAAATTGGGTGAGTGAGGCATGGTTCTAAGGTTCATTGAAGTTATTACTTAAATTTTGTACAATTTGCAAGAATACATCATATATTTTCTGTTATTTCAGGCTACATTTGTGATAACCATAATACGGAGGATCATTGTCAAACTTATAGAAGACAGAGAATGTATATTTTCATGTGCATATTTATGCAAATTTGACTCTGAAGATATTTTAATGTATCCTGGAAATTTTATTGAAGAGTCACACTTAAAAAATTAAAAAGATTAAGAATAGCAACAGTAAAAATATGTGTAGCTTAAAGTACAGTGATGATTATCATTTTCTCACAAAACCATGTACCTCAGTGAAAGGTAGCTCTTCTGTGTTTGCAAGGCATTGGTGTAAAATGAGAAGGAAACAATGTCTTCACAGATATCACCCTTTAAATTATAGGACCCGGATATCTATTCTGTAGAAATGCCAGTCTGTTATTTTCATATTATTCAGATATTTTAAACAGTATACATGTTGCATAGGTGATAAGTATATGTCAAAGAGCTTCTAAGAAAAAAGTCTATAGTTAACAAGGCATTACTTATCTATTTGTGACTTTGCTATGGATATTGAAAGGGTCATTTTATGACTGTCAAGAAGGTTGTTATGGAGAAACCTTAAAGTTGACTTAAAGAAATTCTAAGTGGGAATGCTATGTGGAAGCCTTTTATTTGTTTTCTTAGTTTCATAAGCATATCATATGTAGAGTCGGGTTGTTGTGGCCCATACCTTGAATTCCAGCATTCATGATCAAGAGCAAGGTGGATCCCTTAAGTTTGTTATCACCCCGGTCTACAAAGTGAGTTCTACAATAGCCGGGTTTACACAGAGATATTCTGTATTAGAAAATGTAGCCATGTGAATTTAGAATGTGGAAAGAAGCAATGTACCTCTCTCTCTTATGACAGTGAGAAGAAATGAAAGGTATTTAGTAGTCCCCACTTTGAGGATATTTGTTGAGTGTGAAACAATTTTCAAATTTATCAGTATTCCTAAGTCATCTGAAAGATACCATCAACTTACACTGTAGTATATCCATATGACTGTTGGAATGTGTGAATGCTTCCATTTGTACTGGTACATTTAGCCAATGTAGTATGATTTATATGAAGGAAAACTGACAAATGGAATAAATACGGGAAAGCTCTGAGTTCTTTCAGTTTTTTCAATTATATGGGAGATTTTATGTAAATAGATGCCATAATTGAGGGCCATGAAATAAAGGCTCTTACTCTGAATCACAGGTATCTTCAATGAAAACAAAACCATACCACATGAGAGAAGCATTATGAATGTAAAACTCAAGATCTGATTCTTGTTTAAAATTAGGCCAAATTATAACTTTATTTTATACATGTACTAACTTTCTTTAGTATCATGCATGTGGTAAAGTTTTATATATGCCAATTATCTTTGCAGGAATGAAAGAAGCCATAAGGGAGTGAATCCTGTGAATATACGCAATGAATGTGTGAAAAACTTTGTGGGTTACAGGCATCTTCAATGGCTTGAAAAAAATCATATTGGAGAGAAACCATATGGAAGTCTACAGTATGGTGAAGTCTTTTCATGTCACCATTTCCTCCTCATTGAAAGAGCACACATGGTAAAAAACACCTATGAATGTAGTCAATGTGGTAAAATGTTTGCAAGACATACTATGCTTAAAAGACATATTAGAACACATACTGGAGGGATAACACAATACTATAATCAATGTGGTAAATGTTTTTCACAATACAGTCATGGGGTATGTTATAAAAGAACACATATTGGAGAGAAACCCTATGTATGTAACCAATGTGGTTGGGCATTTTCACAAGTCAGTACACTACAATCTCTTCATAGAACACATACTGGAGAGAAACCCTCTCCAGTATGTAATCAGTGTGGTAGAGCGTTTTCACATGCCAGTAATCTCGAGTCTCATCATAGAACACATAATGGAGGGAAACCCTATGTATTCAGTCAATGTGGTAAATCATTTGCAAGTAATGGTCATCTTAAAAGACATATAAGAACACATACCGGAGAAAAACCCTATGTATGTAATCAATGTGGTAAGGCACTTTCACATGATGGCACTCTCCACTCTCATCATAAAACACATACTGGAGAGAAACCCTATGGATGTAATCAATGTGGTAAAGCATTTGCAAGTAATGGTCATATTAAAAAACATATAAGAACACTTACTGGAGAGAAACCCTATATATGTAATCAATGTTGTAGAGCGTTTTCATGTGCCAGTAATATCCAGTCTCATCATAGAACACATACTGGAGAGAAACCTTATGGATGTAATCAATGCGGTAAAGCTTTTTCACAACACAGCCATCTGGTATGTCATAAACGAACACATACTGGAGAGATACCCTAAGAATGTAGTCAATGTAGTAAAGCTTTCACAACACATGATATGCTTAAAAGTCATATAAGAACACATACTGGAGAGAAACCTTATAGATGCTATGAATGTGATAAAGCCTTTGCAAATCTGAGCACTCTCTTAAGTCATAAAAAAATTTATACTTGAAAGATACTGAAGGTATCCCATGTGGTAAAGCCTCTCAGTGTATCATTAGTCATTATAATCACACACACAAAAAAATCACAGTGCATAGAATCCCTATAATGTAACAATTGTGGTAATGTTGTGCACTTTGCTTATCCCAATAATCTTTGTGAGCCTAGGAAAACCCTTATGGAAAGGAATCTTCCTAGAAAGGATGTGGTATGGTCTTCATTCAACACACATTGAGTTACATAGTTTGCTGGAGAGAAAAATATCTGACAAGTGTGAACAATCAGTTCAATCACTACAATGTCTCTGTTTTGTTCTCACTTGCAAACTCATGTGGAAAAAAAGTCCTGGAAATTTACTAGTAAGGGAAACATGTTTCATGGTAACCCTTGTCTTTATTTACATAAAAACCTCATTCAGATGGATTGTTATTTCTCAGCCCAATCCTTCATGCTTACTTTCTTTTACATGAAGCAATTCATGTTGCAGGAAAACTTTGAAGACTTTAAAACCCTCAACACAATGGTTACAGGATTGAGTACTCATTAGAGAAAATATTCAAATATGGAAATCTGTTTAGAAATTTGATTTAATTTTAATTATATGATTTCAGTGTGTGAGTTTGTGATTTTTCATTGTTTCTCACAAGAAGATTATACGCTTGAGTATTCCTGTAGAAGGAACTACAATATGTTCTCAGAAAACTTACATAGGTCATGGCAATGAACTTGCCATAAATTTGTTCATCCACATTTCTAAACCTGTACGTATTTTAAATCCTGTTTTATCATCTTGATAACAGGTAATATGGAAGAATTCATGGAAGAGGAATCCCATATGATGTAAACAATTTTGTGAACATGTTAAACATCATACTTGACTTTAACCGTAATAAATAAAATTGATTCATGTGGAGATGGTCCATTAGTAAGTTCACTAGACCCAAGAAAAATGATAAATGAGATATTATTGGGGAACAACTTACACAGATTATAATAAATAACTACGGAGATGTTCCAGCTTGGAAGGATGCAGTCCCTGCCCTTCTGATTTGATCTGCAACATGGGAGAGAGAAGTGAGAGACAGAAAGATGGAAAGGGAGTGAGAAATAGGTGGAGGGGGATTGAGAGAGTTACAGACAGATTGTGAAGGAGAGTGGTCCACCTCAGGGTTCTCCAGCTTCTGTTCATATACACAGAACGAAAGGCACTACATAAGAAATAACTTCATGAGATGATCTGAGCAGAAAGCCTGGATTCACAAGAACACCCTCCCCTCTCAATGGCCGGTCCACTAGAGGTTCTGATTGGTTCTTATAGCCTAAGTGACAGGACCAGGCAAGCAGAAGATACACAGCTGCTTGAGAGTGGGATTTATAACAGGGCAACCAAATAATCCCACCATTTGTATACACACAGAAGCCCACAGGGCTTCCACCTAAATTACCCTGAGACCCTGAGTGTGGGGGCATTGGTCTGTGTCAGGCTTCTTTTTGCTGGCAAGGGACAATGTGGGGGTGGAGTTTTCAGGTGTTGGTGGACTCAGAAGGAGATGTGTGTTGAGAAGTTTTCTCTTAGCTGCAAGTCTAGGACCTTAGGCATCTGCTCCTTGAGTAGGTAGATAAGGAGGGTTGAGTGAAGTTTCAGCCATAACAGTGAGTTGCAGGTAGCACCATTCCGTTCCCCAACCTCAGTGTACCTAATTCAAACCCTCATCTGAACTCACCTCAGTTCAGACTCTGCCCTTAAAAAGCTGCCATTAGAGGCTCAACCAGGATGTGGAGCAGATGCAAAGGCATCCACTTTTAGATGCACCACCTGATCCCTTGTTTTCTATTCTCCAGGGCAACTCAGGACAGTTATGCTCTCATTATTATGGATTCATTATTTCAGTATTATTGAAGCATTGCATCACAAACTCTGGGTTTCAGTTTTCTTTCCATTCACCAGGACTTTTAAGTGCACAGGGAGGCTTTGCTCTTATGCTCCTGCCCACATGGCAGAACCAATACAGAATTCTTGTTGCTTCCTGGATTCTTTGACCTCACATTTCACCCCAATCAAATAATCCAGCCCTCCAGATATGAGAGAGCGTTTCCCTTGTGTTGTATTTTCAGATTAATTTTCTCACTTCTTTCAATTAGTCACTCAATGTCTCCTCTAAAAAGCTTACACCTTTGGAGGTGCCTACCTGCCTCCAATTCCTTTCCACCATTACTCTCTGGAATATACTCCCAGACACTGCTCTGAAGCTCTTTGTCTGTGTCCTCCATAGCTGTAACAATGAGCTGCTGAGTCAGATGATTGGTTTCAGCTTGCATCTCTCTCACTGTTATCACAAGGAGACCCAGAAGACAGAATGAGCTCCAGACACAGCAGTTGCTGCTGGCAGTTTAGGAATTAAGTTCATACCTATTTTGCAGCCACTCTGGTGTTTGACTTGGGGTCATTACCTATTGGAAAAATCAAAGGCTAGGTTTGTTTTCTAGATGCAACAACTTGTTAGCCTCTAATCAACCTGTAAGACTCAGGCATTATGGTAGCCTGACTCTGTTACATGGGAGAATGCACTGAAGAATTTTCTCTGCTCTGCCCAGAGTTACATGAATACTAGTGTGCACACACGAGCAAATGTCCCATTTAAAACGCAGAACTCGCCCACTTACACTCCCTCCCTCTTCTCTCTATCAGGCTCTTTGTTCTCTTGCTGCTATTTCTACTCTCTCCCCTCTCTTCTTTTTCTGCTCCTGTCTCCCTATTCTCTCCTGTCACCTCTCTGTGTGCCTGTTTCTCTTTACCTCTTTTTCTGTCTGATTCCCTGTCTTTCCCCTTTCTAATAGAACTTCTCACTCAAGTTCTGGCTGCCTGGCATGTTTGTACCACAACTTGGTCACCTGCTCTTTCCATGGAATCTGCAATGTTCTTCCATGCAAGACCAACATTTAGGTTTATCTTAATATTGAAGCAAGAGGACATTGTCATGAGATATCCACCCTACTGGTACCCAAGATAACTGAGTAGACATCACTGAATTTACATAATTGTGGTTCAGCTGTAAAGTGGGTCAACATATTTCTCCATTATATCTGTCTTTGTCAAAAGTCAATTGTTAGTAGAGGGAGGATGTGGGGATTCAACTCTTTTCCTGACTGATATCCAAAGTGCTGACCAGAATTTTAAATTTTCTTTTACTACTTGTGTTGATGCCATGGCTGGCCTGGAACTCCTGGGTATAAAGTAGCCTACTTAAATGTCTCAGTCTCTGTTGTAGCTGGGATTGCCGGATCATGATTAGAGGTACCCACTACCCAATTGTAAACTGAACTTTTATGACACTTGTCATATACATGTCAGGGTTAGGGTTTCATTTTTTTATTCAATGTTTTACAAGATGTCTGTATATTTGAGTGTGTATGGTTCGTACATATGCTTTTGCTTTTGTTGTTGTTTAAAGATGGTGTTGCAGCTTTATTTTTTCAGTCAGAAAATACTCTCCAATTTGAAATATTTTTTTATGTTTTCAAAGTATGTAAATTACAGCTTGCTAAACTAACTATAGGTATGAAAATGATAAGGTTATGATTTGTTCTGGTTTTTTTTTTTGGTGTTTTTTTTTTTTTTTGTAATGTTTGTGCCTGTCTGTATATGTTTTCCTTCCATAAACAAGATTTCTTATAGTGAACACTCATCTTGTTCTCTCTTTCAGAAAAAAGAGGAACTTGAAGTCCTGATAATCCTGCCTCTACCTCCTAAGTGATGGGGGTTCAAGTGTGTTTCACTTAGTTTCTCAATCTCATCATGTTTTTTAAGTTTTTGTTTTAAGAGTCTTTCTGTTTTGCTTAGACTTGCCTCAAACTATGGCTGTCTTCCCTTATTAGCCATCTGATTTCTATAGTTATAGGCAGTTTGAGCTTGAGCTATCAGAATCCATGGATGGCCACATTTTTAAACAAAACATCACAGAGGAGTGTGGCAGTGACCTACAGTCTAGACAAAGCTGCTTAACAAATGCACTCTGGAACTTTACTGAAGTTACTTAATTTGTGGATTTCTTTTTAATCAACAGGAAAATAAATTAACTTAAAAAAAGAATTTAGCAGCCAGGCATTGGCTTCAATCCCAGCACTTGGGAGACAAAGGCCATTGGGTCTTTGTTAGTTTGAGGGCAGCCTGGTCTACAGACAAAATGTTTGGACAGGTTACAAAGCTACAAGGCAACCCTTTGTCAAAAAACAATAGCAACACAAAACAAAAATTTATTCAAGAAGTAGTGGTTCAAGCCTTTAAATGAAGCACTCCTGATAGAGAGATGGTTGGATCTCTGAGTTTAAGAACAGCAAGGGCTACAAAGAGAAAGCATATGTGTGTGTGTGTGTGTGTGTGTGTGTGTGTGAATATTTTAAATTATGTATACATATGTACATACATATGCAAGTACACATGGAGATCAGGAGAAATCATCTACTCTAAGAGATGCATTTACAGATGGTTTAGAGACACCAGGGTTAGGGACTAGAAATAGAAACCCAGTCCTCTGGAATAGGAAGGGGTCCTCTTAAACTAAACTATTATGCTAGCCCAAAAGAATCACTACTTATAGTTATTCTTCAGATTTTTATTATTTTTAATTGTTCTTGTCATACTTTGCTGAAATTTTAATGAAAGACACTGGATCCCAAAAACTCAACCAACCTCCAGGAGTTTATTGGGAAGGAGAGTGACAGAAGGGATAATTGTTAACCAATTGGGTGCAGATATAGAAAGAGAGAAAACTGGCAGAAGGTGCTTGCTTATAAAGGGGAAGTGAGTAGTTTAGAACCAGGTTCTTCAGTTGGGGCCATTGAAACTGGAGTTATGGGCGTTCCATTGGCCCAGGTCTTCGTGGCCAATGCATACATGCACTTTATGCAGTCACTTAGCCATCCAAACTTTGAGAACCTTTGAGATGTCAGTGTAGAGTGGTCATCTCTGAATGACGTCCAGTAGGGAAGGGAATGTCACCTGTGGCAAGCAGAGAAGATCGACTCCAGTTCATAGAAAGAACCTGAGCATTAGAGTGGCATGTGATGTGAAAAAGTTCCCTAAGAAGAAGACATAGGCTCTGGAGAGGACTTGTGTGGGATGACAGTCATGTGCTGAGGAGAAACCACCAGGGCAGGAAGAGGAGTGTTTGGGAGCAAGAACAGGGCCAAGTTGCCCACAAACCCCCGGGAGGTAGAACCCAATAATTCAATTATTATTAGGTAGCACATACATTTCTGTGTGTTGTTATTTCCCTTGTTAATTACAAAACGTTGAAATCATAAAAAGTTACAAAGGACACTAGCTGTATGTGGAGTGACACAGGACTTTTAATTCCAGCAACCAGGAGGCAGAGGGAAATCTTTCTATTTGAAGCTAGTTGGGTCTACAAAATGATCTCCAGGGCAACCCGGGATTCACAGTTAACCCAAGTCTGGAAAAGTAAACAAAAGACCCCTGCAGCAAATATGTTTTCATTTATCCCTCAAAATGATAAATAAAATACTCCATGTGACCTAATTTTCTTCCTACACTTCAAGCCTTGTCCTAACGGAATTCTTTTGCAATTTTTCCCTAGGGGAAAACTTGTTTGCATAATGTCTTTCATGTACAACAATTTTGGGATTGGCTTTTTTCTGACTGGTGATTCTTTTCTAAAACAAGGAGTATTTGTGGTGCACAGCGTTATTAAACTTTAATAAGCAACACTCAAGTTTTTTTCAGCTTCTTGAGTGTATTCATACCCCACAGGCTGTGTTTGTGTGTGTGTTTGTTTTTGTGTGTATTTGAAGACCAGAGGACAACATTTGGGGCCTGTTCTGTCCACCATGAATCTCAGACATTTAACTCAGGTCCTCTAGACTGGGCTCTGAAAATGAATTTATCTCCATTACCCTTTCAAACCTAGCCTGATTGTATTTTGATACTTTGTTAAGTTCATTATTTACTAAATTCTTAATACAAATATTTGCCTTCATTATGTGAATTTTATATACAATGCATGCAACTGCTTGCAGAAGCCATAAAAGAGCACTGGATTACATGCAGCTGGAGTTTATAAGCCACTAGGCATGGATACTGGGAAGTGAACACAGGTATATGATAATAGCAGTAAATACTCTTTGAGTCTGATCTACCTCTACAGCTCCTAATTTAAATTTTTAATTGAAAGATATTTTCTTGTGTAGTTTACTTACATGTATTTTTTTGTGATCAAACACATGCTTGTAAACATGTGCTATCATAGAGATTTTCATAATCCAAGGAAACATTGACACAGCAGTTTCTGAATGATCTATGCATCACCCAGAGTATGAGGGATGCTAGATGACTGAGTCCAGAAGATTCCATGTTGCCCTTTGGGAATTATAAGGACTTCACCAAGGCAGGCATGGTGGTCTGGGTGTTTGACTCTTTGCTCTTCCTCCACATCTTCACATTGGTTGTGATGTATGATGAGAACAAAGAGTGACACAAGGAATTCGGCTCCATCACAGAGAACTCTCAAAAAGGATGTCGACCCAGAACACAGAAAAACTGCACTCTATCAGCTCTGCAGGTGTTGTCCATGCTTCAGCCATCATTGACCTGATAACAACAATTTAGCTACTACTGCTACATAACATATGGGCCCATCATCTGAGGTTCTGCTGCAACACAACAGTGATTCAGGCACTGGTGATGATGTCAGGCCATCAAAGTTCATTAGGCAAGACAGTATAATTCTCTAATTATTAACTTATGTAATTTTAAAAGTCCATGATGACAGCACACTTTTTCATGTCTAGCACATCTGCCCAGGTATTGATGTTACAAAAAATTTCAACGATTTACATATTTAATGATGTAATTCTTAAATTGTTTCATTATATACACTGGGAACTGTGAAGTTTTGTGCCACCTTGTGTCACATGTGTGACAGATGATTTAACTATCTGATCATTACTCAAATCTTACTTTTTCTACTCCAGGAAGAGTGGCGTCTGTATCCAACTTGTTGTTGTTAATTGTCTCCTGTGATTTCATTATTTATATATTGAAAACAACGGTGATATAATTTTGTTATCTTTCTAGGGTTGAATTATAAGAAATTATCTCACTCATTCATGTTTTTGTTCAAATCTATGATTAAAAACTCAATGGTCTCATTAGTTTTAAGCAGTCTCACAGGAGTCATGTATAAAACACCATCCACTTGTTTAATATTTATTCATATAATTATGAAAATCTGTCATTATTTATTTGGTGATCACTGGAGTTTTGAGCCTACTTATGGGAGTCAATCATGCCAGACCATCACATCATTTAATACTACACTTACTTATTTAACTGTAAAATTAGGAACTTAAATAATAATTCATCACTTAATTAACATATTTAAAAAAAAGGCGATGTTAGGGACCATAAGTCACTTGTGGAGTCAGATTTTGGGAGTTGATGATGTAACATCATCTCATTGATTTAAAAAATGGGACCCTTTGCATAATTTTAGCTGTTTTGTCGAAAAGCAGGTGTTCATAGGTGCATGGATTAATATCAGGATTTTCAATTCGATTCCATTGGTCTACCTGTCTATTTTTATGCCAATACCAGGCTGTTTTCAGAACTATAACTCTGTAGTAGAGCTTAAAGTCAGGAATGGTGATGCCTCCTGAAGTTCTTTTATTGTATAGGGTAGTTTTTTCTATGCTGGATCTTTTGTTTTTTCCATATAAAGTTGATTATTATCCTTTCAAGGTTGGTGAAGAATTGTGGTGGGATTTTAAAGGGAATTGAACTGAATCTGTAGATTGCTTTTGGTAAGATTGCCATTTTTACTATGTTAATCCTACCTAACCAAGAGCATGGGAGATCTTTCCATTTTCTGGTATCATCTTTAATCTCTTTCTTTAGAGTCACAAAGTTCTTATTATATAGGTCTTTTACTTGTTTGGTAGGCGATACACCAAGATACTTTATGTTGCTTGTGTTTATTGTAAAGGGTGATGTTTCTCTGATTTCTTTCTCTGTCTCTATCTCGTCTGAAAAAAGTAGGGCTACTGATTTTTTTTGAGTTTATCTTGTATCCTGCTAGTTTGCTGAAGGTGTTTATCAGATGTAGGAGTTCCCTGGTAGAGTTTATTGGGTCGCTTATGTAAACTATCATATCATCTGCAAATAGAGACAGTTTGACTTCTTCCTTTCCAATTTGATCCCCTTGATCTCCTTTTGTTGTCTTATAGCTTTAGATAGAACTTCCAGTACGATATTGAAGATATATGGAGAGAGAGGACAGCCTTGTCTTGTTCCTGAGTTTAGAGGAATTTGCTTAAGTTTCTCTCCATTCAGTTTGATGTTGGCAGCTGGTTTGCTGTATATTGCTTCTTATTATATTTAGGTATGTTCCAGTTATCCCTGACATCTGCAAGACCTTTATCAAGAAAGGGTGTTGAATTTTGTCGAAGGCTTTTTCCACATCTAGGGAGATAATCATATGGTTTTTCTTTTTCTGTTTGTTTATATGGTGGATCATGTTGATAGATTTTCATATGTAAACCATCCCTGCAATCCAGGGATAAAGCCTACTTGGTCATGGTGGATGATTTCTCTGATGTATTCTTGAATTCGGTTTGCCAGTATTTTATTGAGTATTTTTGCATCGATGTTCATCAGGGATATTGGTCTGTAGTTTTCTTTCTTAGTTGTGTCTTTGTGAGGTTTGGGTACCAAAGTTATTATGGCCTCCTAAAAAGAGTTTGGCAATGAACCTTCTGTTTCTATCTTGTGGAAGAGTTTGAGGATTAGTGGTACTATTAGTTCTTCCTTTAATGTCTGGTAGAATTCAGTGCTGAATCCATCTGGCCCTGGACTTTTTTTTGGTTGGAAGGCTTTCAATGACTGCTTCTATTTCATTGTGGGTTATAGGTCTATTTAAGTTGTTTGTCTGTTCTTGATTTAATTTTGGTAAGTGATAGTTATCCAGAAACTTGTCCATTTCCTTTGAGTTTTCAATTATTGTGGAATACAGATTTTCAAAGTATGACCTGAAAATTGTCTGGATTTCCTGTGTGTCTGTTGTTATGTTCCCCTTTTTGTTTCTGATTTTGTTAATTTGCATGTTCTGTCTCTGTTTTTTCGTTAATTTGGATTAAGGTTTGTCTATCTTGTTGATTTTCTCAAAAAACTAACTCTTTGTTGCATTGATTTTTTTGTATTGTTTTCCTGGTTTCTATTTTGTTGATTTCAGCCCTCAAGTTGATTATTTCCTGGCATCTACTCCTGCGGGGTGAATTCGCTTCTCTCTGTTCTAAGATTTTCAGTTGGGTTGTTTATTCTCTTATGTGACTATCCTCTGTTTTCTTAATATGGACACTTAGTGCAATGAACTTCACTCATAGCACTGCTTTCAAGGCGTCCCATAATTTCGGGTATGTTGTATCCTCATTCTCGTTGAATATTAGAAAGTCTTTAATTTCTTTCTTTATTTCTTCTTTGACCCAGGAGTGGTGAAATTGCACATTGTTCACTTTCCATGAGTTTGCAGGTTTTCTGCTATTTGTGTTGTTGTTTAATTCCAATTTTAAATCATGGTGGTCCGATAAGATACAGGGGAATATTCCTATTCTCTTGTATCTGTTGAGGTTTGTATGTGGTCGATTTTAGAGAAGTTTCCATGTGGAGCAGAGAAGAAGGTATATTTTTTGTTTTTGGATGGAATGTTCTGTAGATGTCTGTTAACCCCAGTTGAGACATAACTTCTGTTAGTACTTGTGTTTCTTTGTTGAGTTTCTGATTTGTGGTCCTGTCTAGTCTTGAGAATGGTGTATTTAAGTCTCCCAGTATAAGTGTGTGAGGTTTTATATGAGCTTTGAGTTTTAGTAGTGTTTCTTTTACGAATGTGGGTGCCTTTGTATTAGGGACATAGATGTTCAGAACTGAGACTTTGTGTTGATGGATTTCTCCTGCGATGAATATGAAATGACAATCTTCATCTCTTTTGACTAATTTTGGTTTGAAGTCCAAGTAGTTAGATATTAGGATAGCTATGCCTGCTTGCTTCTTATTTCCATTTGATTGAAAAATCTTTTCTCAACTCTTTACCTTGAGGTAATGTCTATCTTTGAAGCTTAGATGTGTTTCTTGCATGCAGCAGAATGATGGATTCTGTCTTCATATCCATTCTGTTAGCCTGTGTCTTTTTATAGGTGAGTTAAGACAATTATCGTTGAGGGTGAGAAAGGACCATTGATTGTTGAGGCTTGTTTGATGTAGTTTTGTTGTTGGCAGTGGTATTGTGAATATATTAGTTCTGCTTCACCCTTGGTTTCTGGTATAGTTAGATTATTAAAGATGTGATTCTTAAATTGTTTCATTATATAAACTTTTAACCCTGAAGTTTGGCGCCACCTTTTGTCAGTCAGTTGTGACAGACGATCTAAATATCTGCTTATTTCATTTCTCAAATCTGTCTTTTTTTTCTACTCCTGGAAGAGTGGAGTCTGGATACCACTTGTTGGTTAATTGTCTCCTGTGATTTCATTATTTATTTAATTATTTAAATCAATCGTGATATCATTTTGTTATCACTTTAGGGTTGAATTATAAGAAATTATCTCATTATTCATTAATTTTTTGTTTAAGAAATTATCTCATTATTCATTAATTTTTTGTTCAAATCTATGATTAAAAACACAATGATCTCTTCAGTTTTGAACAATCTAGTAAGAGTCACGTATAAAACACCATCCCCTTGTTTCATTTTTATTCATTTAATTACTAAATTCTGTCGTTTTTTTATTCAGGGATCACTGGAGTTTTGAGCCTCCTTATATGGGAGTCAGTCAAGCCAGACAAACCCATCAACTAATACTACACTTATTATTTAACTGTATAACTAGGATATTAAATAATAATTCATCATTTAATTAACTTATTTAAAATAAAGGTGATGTTATGGACCATAAGGCACATTTGGAGTCAGATTTTGGGAGTTGATAATATAACATCATCTCATAACTTGATCATTTTGCTACTGAAATACATTATTACATCAGCCATAGGTTCACGAGTTTTGTACCATCTTGTCAGAGTTAATATAAAGCGCCAACTCATTAATTATCAATATAAGTTTTTAAATAAATCATTATTCCAGGAAGTGAACGGTCTGACTACTGCATGTGGGATTTAAGTATGCACTACAATGTACTTAATCAATTAATTTCATTACAAATTAATTGTTTAAATCGATGAATATGTTGTCCTTCATGACTTGAGTCTGGCCATTCCTCTCTGGGAGTTAATCATGTGGCATTATTTAATTATGTAGTTATTACTTCCATGACAATCACTGGAGTTTGACTCCATCTTATGAGAGTGAAGTATGCAGGACTATCCAATTATATACTTATTTGATTACGTAAATAATGATTTTGTCATCCCTTATGGTTTTGGCTGCTGTGCGACTGACACAGCAGGAGATTGGTCCGAGAAGCAGTGCCCAAAGAATGATGGACACTGGGTTATCCAGTGATTACTGATTATGTAATAATAGATTTTTAACGACCAAACGATTAAATGATTTTTAATAAAATCTGTATTATTTCTGCATCATCAGTTTCTGAGTGGTTGCTACAGAACTGACCCATGAAGGGCAGAGTCAACACGGATTTTACAAATTGAATAATTTAATAATCTCAGGATCGGAGGATCTTATCTAATGAACTCTGTCAGGCTGACAACATGACACACCACCAACTCAAAATAACTCTACATAACCATATTAGAAAGTGGGATACAGGACTCAATAGAGAATTATCAATTGAGAAATCAAAAGTGACTGAAAGAAACATAAGACAGTGCTCAAAATCCTTATTCATCAGCAAAATGCAAATCAAAACAACTGTGAGAAACAATGAGATCAAGCTGCTCTAAAGGTAAGGGAGTGAGGAGAATTTATTTATTTTTCTTATCAGTAAATAGGAAAGGATTATAATAGAGGCAATAAATGGTATTGTTACAATTCTGCAAATGAGAAAATTGAAGCATAGAACATAGGTTTAAATACTCATCAATTTACTTGATTGGAATAATGATGCTTTCATTTTCATGCTTAAATCACTATAGGCATGATGATGCTTGAGAGACTGGTAAATTGTTATAACTCAGAAAAAGAGGCCTGCTTTGCTTTTGAGAAAATCAGGCTGTAAGTCAGTCCATCAGTGGTTATGCTAATTTAAGCATGTGGGAGGTGCACTAGAATGTGAAAGAATGTTGGATCATAAATGTTTCCTGGAAAATCTGCTTGTATTCTGTATCCTGGTGTCATGGGCCATGGGCCAGAGAGCAGCTTCGATGAAGTGGTATCATAACTTTGTTTTAAAATTGGAATTAAACCACAACACAAATAGCAGAAATAGTGCCCATATGAAGAAAACAGAGGATAGCCACATAAGAGATTTAACAGCCCAACTGAAAACCTTAGAACAGAGAGAAGCGAATTCACCCCATAGGAGTAGATGCCAGGAAATAATCAACTTGAGGGCTGAAATCAACAAAATAGAAACCAGGAAAACAATACAAAAAAAAAATCAATGCAACAAAGAGTTTGTTTTTTGAGAAAATCAACAAGATAGACAAACCTTTATCCAAATTAATGAAAAAACAGAGACAGAACATGCAAATTAACAAAATCAGAAACAAAAAGGGGAACATAACAACAGACACACAGGAAATCCAGACAATTTTCAGGTCATACTTTGAAAATCTGTATTCCACAAAAATTGAAAATTCAAAGGAAATGGACAAGTTTCTGGATAACTATCACTTACCAAAATTAAATCAAGAACAGACAAACAACTTAAATAGACCTATAACCCTCAATGAAATAGCAGTCATCTAAAGCCTTCCAACCAAAAAAAGTCCAGGGCCAGATGGATTCAGTGCAGAATTCTAACAGACATTCAAGGAAGAACTAATACCACTACTCCTCAAACTCTTCCACAAGATAGAAACAGAAGGTTCATTGCCAAACTCTTTTATGAGGCCACAATAATTTTGGTACCCAAACCTCACAAAGACACAACTAAGAAAGAAAACTACAGACCAATATCCCTGATGAACATCGATGCAAAAAATACTCAATAAAAAACTGGCAAACCGAATTCAAGAATACATCAGAGAAATCATCCACCATGACCAAGTAGGCTTCATACCTGGAATGCAGGGATGGTATATCATACGAAAATCTATCAACGTGATCCACCATATAAACAAACAGAAAAAGAAAAACCATATGATTATCTCCCTAGATGTGGAAAAATCCTTCGACAAAATTCAACACCCTTTCCTGATAAAGGTATTGGAGAGGTCAGGGACAACAGGAACATACCTAAACATAATAAGAACAATATACAGCAAACCAACTGCCAACATCAAACTGAATGGAGAGAAACTTAAGACAATTCCTCTAAAATCAGGAACAAGACAAGGCTGTCCTCTTTTTCCATATCTCTTCAATATCGTACTAGAAGTTCTAGCTAATGCTATAAGACAACAAAAGGAGAACAAGAGGATCCAAATTGGAAAGGAAGAAGTCAAACTGTCTCTATTTGCAGACGATATGATAGTTTACATACGTGACCCAATAAACTCTACCAGGGAACTCCTACATCTGATAAACAACTTCAGCAAACTAGCAGGATACAAGATAAACTCAAAAAATCAGTAGCCCTACTTTTTCGGACGACAAAGAGACAGAGAAAGAAATCAAAGAAACATCACCCTTTTCAATAGCCACAAGCAACATAAAGTATCTTGGTGTATCGCCTACCAAAGAAGTAAAAGACCTATATATTAAGAACTTTGTGACTCTAAAGAAAGAAATTAAAGAAGATACCAGAAAATGGAAAGATCTCCCATGCTCTTGGTTAAGTATGATTAACATAGTAAAAATGGCAATCTTACCAAAAGCAATCTACAGATTCCATGCAATCCCCTTTAAAATCCCACCACAATTAATCACTGACCTTGAAAGGATTATAATCAACTTTATATGGAAAAACAAAAGACCCAGGATAGCCAAACCAACCCTATACAACAAAAGAACGTCAGGAGTCATCACCATTCCTGACTTTAAGCTCTACTACAGATATATCGTTCTGAAAACAAACAGGTATTGGCATAAAAATAGACAGGTAGACCAATGGAATCGAATTGAAAATCCTGATATTAATCCATGCACCTATGAACACCTGATTTTCGACAAATGCTAAAATTATACAATGGGGCAAGGACAGCATCTTCAACAAATGGTGCTGGCACAATTGGATGAGGGTATGTAAAAGACTGCAGAGAGACCCATGTTTGTCGCCATGCACAAAACTTAAGTCAAAATGGATCAAAGACCTCTACATCAATCCAACCACATTGAACCTATTAGAAGAGAAAGTAGGAGGTACCCTTGAACAAACTGGTATAGGAGACCGCTTCTTGAACATAACTCCAGGGGCACAGACACTGAAAGAACAATTAATAAATGGGACCTTTTCAAACTTAGAAGCTTCTGTAAGGCAAAGGACACAGTCAACAAGACCAAACGGCAGTCCACAGACTGGGAAAAGATTTTCACCAACCCTTTATCGGACAAAGGGCTGTTCTCTAAAATACACAAAGAACTCAAGAAACTAGTCAACAAAACAACAAATAACCCTATTAAAAAATGGGGTACAGAAATGAAGAAAGAATTCTCAATGCAGGAAATCAAAAAGGTTGAAAAACACTTAAGAAAATGCTCTACATCCTTAGCTATCAGGGAAATGCAAATCAAAACAACTTTGAGATACCATCTTACCCCTGCCAGAAAGGCTAAAAACACTAGTGATGACTTATGTTGGAGAGGATGTGGAGAAAGGGGAACACTCCTCCACTGCTAGTGGGAGTGCAAACTCATACAGCCAATTTGGAGATCAGTATGTCGGTTCCTCAGGAAAATGGGAATTAGTTTACCACAGGACCTGGCAATCCCCCTCTTAGACATATACCCAAAGGATTCACATCCTTGCAACAAAGACATCTGTTCAACTACGTTCATATCAGCACTATTTGTAATAGCAAGAACCTGGAAACAACCTAGATGCCCCTCAATTGAAGAATGGTTAATGAAGATGTGGCACATCTACACAATAGAATACTACTCTGCAGAAAAAAATAATGGTATCTTGAAATTCGCAGGCAATTGGATGGCACTTGAAGAAACCATCCTGAATGAGGTAATCCAGTCACAAAAAGAGGAACACAGTATGTACTCACTCATATATGGATTTTAGACCTAGATCAAATGATCACCAGCCTATAATTCACGTCACCAGACGAACTAGAATACAACGTGTATTTTAAGAGATTCATATAAAGTCCCTCACAGATCTGGGAAGGGACAAGTCCGCCAGAGTTCAGGTGAAGTGGTGGAAGACAGCGAATGGAGAGAGAAGTAGGAGAAAATGAGGGGGGAGGAAAAGGAAAACCTATATGACCAGGAAGATTAAGCCTGGTTAGGAATAGAAGATAGGAAAGAGAGAGAGACAGAGAGAGAACATAAAAGAGGGAGCCAATATTGGTTTGAAGATAAAATTGAACACAAAGAAAGGTCGAGAGAACTACAAGACTGCTCCCAACTAACAATCTCAGCTTCCCTGGAAAGGCTATCATAAATGCCCTTCCTGGAGAGTGAGATCAACAACTAACTTCTCCATGGAGCCCTCAACTAATGCCTGTTGAAAATAGGAGCAAACACCCATACATAAACACTGAGTCCAACTAGAACCCAGAAGCAGATGGAGAGGACAAGACCAGGTGGCAGAAGCACATAGAGACAGCTTACCTGAACAAGGAGGAGCTAATGGGCCCCCAGACTGATAGCTGGGAAGCCATCATGGGACTGACTCAGGCCCCCCTGAATATGGGTCTCAGCCAGAAGGACTGAGCAGTCTAAGGGACCTCAGACAGTGGAGCCAGGATGTATCCCTGGTGCACAAAAGGACTTTGCAAACATATCCCCCATGGAGGGATAACTGCCTTAATCTAGAGACAGGAGAGAAGCCCTAGTCCCTACTTCACAGGACCTGTCAGATCTACATGATCCCAACTGGTTGGCATTCCCCTACACATGGAATTGGGGTGGGGGGATGGGAGGGAGGGTGTTTAGAGTTCCTGTGAGAGGGCAGAGATGATAAAAGGGAAGGGAGGAGGGTGGAAGGTTGGGGAGGAGGGAGGGAGGGAGGGAGAGGGAACTGGGATAGACATGTAAAACAATAAATTAAATTAAAAAAATGCTTTGACTCCAAAATTTAAGTTGAAGGATAAGTTACTGGGGAAAAGGATTTTAGTTTTGTTTCCACAGAAAATGTAAAGATGTGGATTCCTTCCAGACTAATGAGGTTTGATCACGCCGGACCGCCTGAAACAGAGTACAAGCTGATCCTACATTCAAAACAGCTGGACAAAATAGCCCTACAGACTACAGCCAGGATATCTGAATCTTCTTCGAATCCCCCCAAGGCAGCACCCCTTACCAGCAGGAAGTAGCTTGGAAAGAACGACGCCCAAATTCCCAAATATTGTGTATAAATGTTTGTTTTCATTTCATTGGACTTTGTTATATAAAATTAAATAAAAAAAAATAAAGCCTACAGCAGATACCAAAAAAAAAAAAAAAATGAAAGAAAGAAAGTGAAGTATGCAGGACTATCCCATTATTTCCTTATTTGATTACATGAATAATGATTTTGTCATCCATTATGGTTTTGGTTGCTGTGCTATTGACACAGCAGGAGATTGGTCCCA
Source organism: Phodopus roborovskii (assembly GCF_943737965.1). Taxonomy (NCBI): domain Eukaryota; kingdom Metazoa; phylum Chordata; class Mammalia; order Rodentia; family Cricetidae; genus Phodopus; species Phodopus roborovskii. Next base: position 24,792 of record NW_026126795.1, on the reverse strand, counting down.
GAAGCCTTGCACAGAAAATGAGGTACACTGGGTTATGCAGTGATGACTGATTATGTAATAATAGATTTTTAACGATTTAATATTTAAGCGATTAAAAAAAACAGTGTTGTTTCTGCATCATCAGTTTCTGAGAGGTTGTGACAGAACTGACCCATGAAGGACACAGTCAACCCCGATTTTACAAATTGTATAATTTAATAATCTGAGGATCAGAGAATCTTATCTAATGAACTCTGTCAGGGTGATAACATGACACACCACCAACTCAAATAACTACATAACCATATTAGAAAGGGATTTACAGGATTCAATAGAGAATTATCAATTGAGAAATCATAAGTGACTGAAAGAAACAAAAAACAGTGCTCAAAATCCTTAGTCATAAGCCAAATGCAAATCAAAATACTTCTGAGAATCCATGAGATCAAGCTGCACTAAAGGAAAGAGAGTGAGGAGAATTTATTTTCTTTCCAGTTAATAGAAAAGGATTACGATAGAGGCAATTAATGTTATTGTTTCCATTCTTGAAATGAGAAAATAGAAGCCTAGAACATAGGTTTAAGTACTCATGAGTGTACTCCAATTGAATAATGATGCTTTCGTTTTCATGCTTAAATCACTATAGGCATGTAGTAGCTTCAGAGACTGATAAATAGGTATAACTCAAAAAAGAGCCCTGCTTTGTTAGTGAGAAAAACAGTGAGGTTGTAAGGTTAGTTCATCGGTGGGTATGCTAAATTTAGCATATGGGAGCTGCACTAGAATGTGACAGAATGTTGGATCATAAATGTTGCCTGGCAACGCTGCTTGCAATCTGTATCCTGGTATCATGGGTCAAGGACCAGAAAGCAGCTTTAATGAAGTGCTGTCACGGGACATTACAATCTCCCAAGAGAACTGTCTCCTAAAACTTTTAAAGACAGCATATGGTTCACCTCACCAAGTCATAGCCGAATCTCTGGAAGTTTGCCTACAGCATTTACTGGTTACCCAATTCAAGATTACCTAATATCAGAGAACATAGTCTGTGGAGAAACAGATCAATGAATTCTGTATAGGAATGCTCTCTCTCCTAAGAAGTAAAACTATGGATTAAAAGATAATAAGACTCACAATTATTCATCAAATGGTGAGTTTTCCATTGTTAACTTCCTTCAGGAATGTGGTAATCCTTTTGCTAGCATAGTCTGAGGGATAATTTGATTGCAGTCCATCTCTTTTGAGGCAGCTGTCCAACATTAAATATATGATATCTTCTAAAACCCTGCATACACTACAACATGTCCGCATTTACACATTTTACTACTAAACTCTGCGATTACATAAGTGATGAACTGGGGACTTTCACACAACCTTGTGGAAGTCAAGTGAGAGAATATTGTGTCGAGTATGGCAGACCATTTCATCCTCTGATTATGTTATAATTTAATTATTAAAATAGGACCATAGATCATCCATGATTAGTGGATTCTGGTTCCACAATGTGGGAGACAGGTATTTTAGGCCATCTACATATTAATTATGAATTAAAATATTTAAATTAATCATGACATCAATGTTAATGACTCTGGTTTGGAGCCACCTTCAAGAAGTAGACGATGTTACATCAACTCATTATTTGATTATTTAGTTAGGTAAAACAAAGATTATATCATCCATGACACTTGGAATTTGGTGCCACAGATAATCTAATTACATAATTAAATTATTTCCATTGACAGTTTTTGTTTAGAACCAGGAAAATGTAAAGATTTGTATAATTATGTAAACCTATAATCCTCTATTCCTTGAAGAGTCTTGTAAATCTCCTTCTTGGGGAGTTAATAGGCAATATCGTCACATTTTATGATTAATTATTTCAACTGATGATGATGATAACCTTCCTGACTGGAGTCTGGCCATTCTGCCCTGCCAGTAAAATGCTACATCACCTCTTTATTGTGATAGTTAGCTATTAATGAATTATTAACGTCAAGGTCATCATCGTTTCCGATTAAGTTGCAAATATCTGTCACGGACGAGTTGGGAAGGTTGTAGACGTGGACACAGCATTTTTTGCATGATGTATGCATCACCCAGTGTACTAAGGATGCTGGGTGACTGAGTCCAGAAGATTCCATGGTGCCCTCAGAGAAGTACCAAGAAATCACCAAGGCAGGCATGTTTTTCTGGGTACAACATTGGTTGTGATCTACGATGAGAAGAAATAGTGGCACAAGGAGGTCAGCTACATCACAGAGACCACGCAGAATGGATGATGACCCAGAACATGGTAAATAGGTATAACTCAAAAAAAGAGCCCTGCTTTGTCTTTGTGAGAAAATCAGTGAGGCTGTAAGCTCAGTCCATCTGTGAGTAAGCTACTTTTAGCATGTGGTAGGTGCACTAGAATGTGAAAGAATGTTGGATCATAAATGTTGCCTGGCAATGCTGCTTGCTTTCTGTATCCTGGTATCATGGGCCAAGGACCAGAGAGGAGCTTCGATGAAGTGTTATCATGGGACATTACAATCTCCCAAGACAACTGTCTCCTAAAACTTTTAAAGACAGCATGTGATTCACCTCTCCAAGACACAGCCGAATCTCTGGAAGTTTGCCTACTGGCTTTTACTGGTTACCCAATTCAAGACTACCTAATATCAGAGAACAGAGTCTGTGGAGAAACAGTTCAAAGACTTCTGTTTTTGAATGCTCTCTCTCCTAAAAAGACTATGGATTAAAAGATAATAAGACTCACGTTTATTCATCAAAATGTGAGTTTTCCATTGTTAACTTCCTTCAGGAAGGCAGTAATCCTTTTGTTAACATAGACTGAGGGATAATTTGATTGCAGTCCATCTCTTTTGAGGCAGCTGTCCAACATTAAATATGTGATATCTTCTAAAACCCTACATACACTATGACATGTATGCATTTACACATTTTACTACTAAACTCAGCGATTACATAAGGGATGAACTGGGGACTTTCACACAACCTTGTGGGAGTCAAGTGAGAGAAAATTGTGTGGAGTATGCGAGACCATTTTATCCTCTGATTATGTTATAATTTAATTATTAAAATAGGACCTTAGACAATACATGATCAGTGGATTGTGGTTCCACCATGTGGGTGTCAAGTATTTTAGACCATCTTCATATTAATTTTGAAGGAAAATATTTAAATTAATCATGACAGCAATGTTCACGACTCTGGTTTGGAGCCACCTTCAGGAAGTGGATGATGTTACATCAACTCATTATTTGATTATTTAATTAGGTAAAGCAATGATTATATCATCCACAACACCTGGAATTTGGTGCCACAGATAATCTAATTATATAAAGAAATTACTTCAATTGACAGTTCTTGTTTAGACCCAAGATAATGTAAAGATTTGTGTAATTATGTAAACCTATAATCCTCTATTCCATGAAGAGTCTTGTAAGTCTCCATCTTGGGGAGTTAATAGGCAATATCGTCACATTTTATGATTAATTGTTTCAATTGATGATGATGACATCCTTCCTGACTGGAGTCTGGCCATTCTGCCCTGCCAGTAAAATGCTACATCACCTCTTTATTGTGATAGTTAGCTATTAATGAATTATTAACGTCAAGGTCATCATCGTTTCCGATTAAGTTGCAAATATCTGTCACGGACCGAGTTGGGAAGGTTGTAGACGTGGACACAGCATTTTTTGCATGATGTATGCATCACCCAGTGTACTAAGGATGCTGGGTGACTGAGTCCAGAAGATTCCATGGTGCCCTCAGAGAAGTACCAAGAAATCACCAAGGCAGGCATGTTTTTCTGGGTACAACATTGGTTGTGATCTACGATGAGAAGAAATAGTGGCACAAGGAGGTCAGCTACATCACAGAGACCACGCAGAATGGATGATGACCCAGAACATGGAAGAACTGCTGTCTCTCTTCTCTGCTGGTGATGTCCCTGCTGCATCCATCTTTTGAGGTGATATGAACATTTTAGCTACTACTGCTAAGCCCGGTATGGGCCCATCATCTCAGGTCCTGCCATACAACCTCAGAGACTCAGGCACTGTTGATGATGTCAGGCCAGCAGAGTTCATCAGGCAAGACAGAATGATTATCTGATTATTGACTCATGAAATTTTAAAAATCCGTGATGACAGCGTACATTATCATGTCTGCCATGGTTGCCCAGGAATTGATGATACAAAAAATTTCAACGACTTACATATTTAAAGGTGTAATTATTTAATGTTTCTTTATAAAATTGTGACCCCCTGATGGTTGGTGCCACCTTGTGTCATTCAATTGTGAAAGATGGTCTAAATATCTGATTTTTTCATTTCTCAAATTTGTCTTTTTCTACTCCATGAAGTGTGGAGTCTGGATCCACCTTGTTGGTGTTAATTGTCTCCTGTGATTTCATTATTTATTTATTTATTTAAATCTTTGGTGTTATCATTGTGTTATCTCTCTAGGGGTGAATTATGAGAAATTATCTCATTATTCATTCATTTTTATGTTCAAATCTATGACTAAAAACTCAATGATCTCTTCATTTTCGTGTAATCTCATAGGAGTCATGTATAAAACACCATCCACTTGTGATGACACCCTTCCTGAGTGGAGTCTGGCCATTCTGCCTTGTCAGTAGAATGCTACATCACCTCTTTATTGTGAAAGTTAACTATTACTGACTTTTTAATTATTTAAATTATTTAAACGATGGACAATGACACCATCGATTCCGATTAGGGTGCAAATATCTGACAGGGATGTGGTTAGGAAGGTTGTAGGCATGGCCATGGCAGTTTCTGCATGATCTACGCATCACCCGGAGTACTAGGGATGCTGGATGATTGAGTCCAGAAGATTCCATGGTGCCCTCTGAGAAGTACAAAGACTTCACCAAGGCAGGCAGGGTCGTCTTGGTGTTAGACTCCCTGCTCTTCCTCCACATCTCCACATTGGTTGTGATCTACGATGAGAAGAAATAATGGCACAAGGAGGTCAGCTCCATTACTGATACCTCGCAAAAAGGATGACGACCCAGAACAGGGAAGAACTGCTCTCTCTCATCTCTGCTTCTGATGCGCCTGGTACAGCCATCTTTTGAGCTGGTATCACCAATTTAGCTACTACTGCTATGCCAGGTATAGGCCCATCATCTCAGGTCCCGCCGCACCACAACAGAGGTTCATGCACTGGTGATGATGTCAGGCCAGCAGGGTTCATCAGTCAAGACATTATGATTACCTGCTGATTACTGACTTATGGAATTTTAAAAATCCGTGATGACAGCGTACATTATCATGTGTGGCATGTCTGCCCAGGAATTGATGATACAAAAAATATCTACAATGTACATATTTAAAGATGCCATTCTTAAATTGATTCATTATGAACCCTGAGGTTTGGCGCCACCTTGTGCCATTCAATTGTAACAGACGATCTAAATATCTGATTATTTCATTTATCAAATCTGTCTTTTTCTACTCCAGGAAGAGTGGAGTCTGGATCATACTTGTTGATGTCTCCTTTAGTTTCATTATTTATTTATTTATTTATTTATTTATTTATTTATTTATTTGAATCAATGGTGATACCATTGTGTTATCTCTCTAGGGTGAATTATGAGAAATTATCTCATTATTCATTTATTTTTTGTTAAAATATATGATTAAAACTCAATGATCTCTTCAGTTTTGAGCAATCTTGTAGGAGTCACTTATAAAACATCATCTGCTTGTGTCATTTTTATTCATTTAATTATGAAAATCTGTCATTATTTATTCAGTGATCACTGGAGTTTTCAGCCTCCTTATGCGAGTCACTCACGCCAGACCATCACATCATCTAATACTACACTTACTTACTTAACTGTAATATTAGGAAATTAAATAATAAGCCATCATTTAATTAACGTATTTAAAATAAAGGTGATGTTATGGACCATAAGTCCCTTTTGGAGTGAGATTTTGGGAGTTGATGATGTAACAACATCTCATTACTTGATTATTTATCTATTTCAATAGATCATTACATGAGCCGTAGCTACGACTTTGGTGGCATCCTGTCAGAGTTAATGTAAAACGCCAACTAATTAATAATCAATTTAATTTTTTAAATAAGTCATCATTCCAGGAAGAGGTCAGTGTGACTTCTCCATGAGGGATTTAAGTATGAACCACCATGTCATTATTCAATTATTTCTCATTATATATTAACTATTGAAATCGATGAACATGTTGTCCTTCATGACTGGAGGCTGGCCATTCCTCCCTGGAAGATAATCGTGAGACATTATTTAATTATCTAAGTATTAATTCCTTGGCAATCACTGGAGTTTGGTTTCCATCTTATGAAAGTTAAGTATGCAGGACTATCTAATTATTGACTTACTGTATTAGGTAAAGCATGATGGTGCCATCTGTTATGGTTTTGGCTGCTGTGCGATTGACACAGCAGGAGATTGGTACCAGAACTAGTTCCCAGAGGATGAGGGACACTGGCTTATCCAGTGAGTATTGTACTGATTACATAATAATAGAGTTTTATCGATCGAATGATTAAATGCTTTAAACAACTCTATTGTTTCACATCATCAGTTCCTGAGAGTTTGTAAAAGAACTGACCCACGAAGGACACAATCGACACCAATTTTCAAACTTGAGTAATTTAATAACCTCATGATTGGAGAATAATAGCGAATAAACTCTGTCTTGCTGATAACATGACCCACCACCAACTCTAAATAACCCTAAATAACCATATTAGAAATTGGGGCATAGGACTTAATAGGGAATTATCAATGGAGGAATCACAAACGACAGAAAGAAATATAAGACAGTGCTCCAAATCCTTAGACATCATCCAAATGCAAATCAAAACACCTCCGAGAAACCATGTGATTAAGCTGTTAAAAAGATAAGAGAATGAAGAGAAGTTTGTTTTCTTTTCTGTAAATAGAAAAGGATTATGGTAGAGGTGATTAATGGTATTGTTTCCATCCTGGAAATGAGAAAATAGAAGCATAGAAAATAGGTTTGAATAATCATCAATGTACTTGAGTGGCATAATGATGCTTTCGTTTTCTCTGGCGTCTACCTCTGCCAGCAAGGAAACAGGACCACGACTCTTCTTCAAGCAGTTTCTTCAGGAACCTTGTACATCAGCTTCTGCTCCTCCCAGACCCAGCAAGCCCTTAAATATGTGCTCAATGCCCAATCAGCTCATGCCTCCTGGTGATCCTTGGTAGGCCACAGAAGGAGGAAGCACACCAGATCCATCAAGCACTTCCAAATAAGGCTTGTTTACAGCTAAGCTCGGACTTACCTGGCATCCAGCCAGGCACCACCTAGGGGCTGGGGATTGCACAGTTTTCATGCATAAATTACTATAGGCATGTTGTAGCTTGAGAGACTTGGAAAATGTGATGTATAACTCAAAAGAAAGAGCCCTGCTTTGATTTTGTGAGAAAACCTGTTGGGCTGTAAGGTTGGTATGCTAATTTTAGCATGTGGGAGTTGCACTAGAATGTGACAGAATGTTGGATCATAAATGTTGCCTGGAAACCCTGCTAGCATTCTGTATCATGGGTCAAAGATCAGAGAGCAGATTCGATAAAGTATTATCTTGGGTCATTACATTCTCCAAGATAACTGTCTCCTAAATCTTTTAATGACAGCATGGTATTCGCCTCACCAAGTCTTAGACAAATCTCTGGAGGTTTGTCTATAGCTTAGGCTATAGACTTAGGGATTATTGGATTGCAGTCCATCTCTTTTGAGGCAGCTGTCCAAAATTAAATATGTGATATCTTCTAAAGCCCTGCATACACAATGACCTTTCAGCATTTACACATTTTACTACTAAACTCTGAGATTAAATAAGGGATGAACCGCGGAGTTTCACACAATCTTGTGGGTCTCAAGTGACGGACAACTTGTGTTGAGTATGGCATACCATTTTATGCACTCATTATGTTATTATTCAGTCATTAATATAGGACATCAGTGGATTATGTTTCCACGATGTGGCAGTCAAGTATTTCATATTCAAATCTGCCATTTTCTACCCCAGGAATTGGGGAGTCTGGATCCACCTTGTTGGTGTTAATTCTGTCTTGTGATTTCATTATTTATTTATGTAAATCAACAGTGATATCATTTTGCTACATCTCTAGTGGTGAATTATAAGAAATTATCTCATTATTTATTCATTATTTTTGTTCAGATCTATGATTACAAACTCAATTATCTCTTCAGTTTTCAGCAACCTTGTAGGAATCATGTATAAAACACCATCGACTTGTTTAATTTTTTCATTGAATTATGAAAATCTGTCATTATTTAATATTCAGTGATCACTGCAGTTTGAGCCTCCTTATGGGAGTCAATTATGCTAGACTATCACGTCAACTAATACTACACTTACTCATTTAAATGTAAAATTAGGAAATTAAATAATAATTCATCATTTAATAGACATATTTATTGACTGAAAGAAACATAAGACAGGGAACAAAGGAGACCTGCCTATCCATGCGGAACAACCAGCAATTTACACATGCTTGGTCTCTGACCCACCTCCAGTCCTCTGATGACGTCCCAAGCCCCTCCCAGAGATCTGTTTATCTCTGTGGGTCCACTCTGAGTTCCAGCCAGCAAGATCCTTGACCCCAAAGCAGGGCCTCTGCTAAAAAAAGAGGCCTCAGCTGGAGAGTCTCAGTTTCCAGTGAGATCAGACTATTCTGCAAAACCTTCCCATGTTTCAGCTCTGACTTTTCCTCTTCTGCCAACCATTGGCAAGAGGTAATGCTAGGCCCAATTGGGACGGCCTGTCCCCTACATCCTCTCTGCCCCCCCACCCCGAACTCCCTGGGTTGGCCCTTGATTCTGCTGCTCCTGTGTCTTGTCCTCAATAAGCACACACTTGGAGCTCTGATACACCCCCACCCATCCCCACCATGAGTCTGCTGCTCCCTACCCAGTGCCCTACTCTTCCCATTGTCTCTCCATCGCTCTGGTTGAGCACTGGGAAAGAGGGTGAAGCCAACGGTCTACCCTATTTAGGAGACTTCTCGGAGCAACTCTGAACAAAGGAGACCTGCCTATCCACACGGGACCACCTGCAATTTCCACCTGCTTGTTCTCTGAATCCACCCCCAGTCCTCTGTTGGAGTCCGGGCCCCTCCCAGAGATCTGCCTATCTCTGCTGGTCCTCTCTGAGTTCCAGCCAGCAAGAACCTTGACCCCCAAAGCAGGGCCACTGCTAAAGGAAGAGGCCTCAGCTGGAGAGGGCCAGTTTCCAGTGAGATCAGAATATCCTGCAGAAACTTTCCAAGTTTCAGCTCAGCTTTTGACCTCTTCTGCCAGCCATTGGCTAGAGCCTTTGGTTAGTAGCATCTTCTACTGGATACTCATCCCAGACCCCATCCCTGGGTCTCTGTCTGCGGAGAGATCTCTTACAGAGCTTGGACAACAAAGAGCTACAGATATTGAATCTCTGACCTACAAAAATCCAACAGAGAAGTACCATAGAGACAGGGGGGGAGAACCCACCAACACCTACTGGAAGAAGCTATGGGAAGACAGCAATACAAGAAAACACCTAACAACAGAAAAACAAGCATGACACCACCAGAATCTAGGGAATCTACACCAATTAGAATGGAACACAACAACAAAGCAGAGGAAGCAGAAGGGAACGACTTAAAAATTACCATCATAAAAATGATAGAGGCCCTCAAAGAAAATGTGAGAAAATCCCTTAATAAATGGAGGAAAAAACAAACAAAAAAGTGGAAGAACTGAACAAATATCTTAAGGAAAGTACAGAAAGCCAAGAAAAACAATTAAGGGGGTGAAGAAAACGGTTCAAGACTTGAAAACTGAAATAGACAAAATAAAGGTAACACAAACTGAATGAATGCTGGAAATAGAAAAATTGGGCAAAAAATTGGGAACTACAGACACAAGCATAACCAACAGAATTCAAGAGATGAAAGAAAGAATCTCAGGCGCAGATGATAAACTAGAAGAAATAGATTCATCGACCAAAGATACTCAGATATCCACCAAATCCTTAACACGACACATCCAGGAAATGTGGGACACCGTGAAAAGACCAAACCTAAAATTAATAGGAATAGAGGAAGGTAAGGAAGCCCAGCTCAAAGGTACAAAAAACATATTTAAAAAAAATCATCAAGGAAAAATTTCACAATCTGAAGAAGGACATGCACATGAATGTACAAGAAGCATATGGAACACCAAATAGGCTGGACCAAAGAAAAAAGACCCCTCGACATATAATAATCAAAACACCTAGCATACAGAATTAAGAAAGAATATTAAGAGCAGCGAAGGAAAAAGGACAGGTAACATATAAAGTCAGACCTATCAAAATTACACCTTCTTCTCCAAGGAAAACATCCAGGCCAGAAGGTCCTGGATAGATGTTCTAAAAGTATTAAGAGAACACAAATGCCAGCCCAGGCTACCATATCCAGCAAAACTCTCAATCAATATAGATGGAGAAAACAAGATATTTAATGATAAAACCAGATTTTCCCAATACGTATCTACAGAAATTATTGGAAGGAAAACTCCAACCCAAAGAAGGAAATTATGCCCACAAAAATGTAGGCAACAGATAATCCAACTACACCAGAAACCAAGGGTAAAGCAGAACTAGTATCTTCACAATATCACTGCCAACAACAAAACTAAATCAAACAAGCATCAACAATCAATGGTCCTTACTCACTCTCAACATTAATAGTCTTAACTCACTTATAAAAAGACACAGGCTAACAGAATGGATACAAAAAAGAATCCATCCTTCTGCTACATACAAGAAACACATCTAAGCTTCAAAAATAGACATTACTTTAGGGTAAAGGGTTGAGAAAAGAGTTTCCAATCAAATGGAAATAAGAAGCAAGCAGGCATAGCTATCCTAATATCTAACTAGTTAGACTTCAAACCAAAATTAATCGAAAGAGATGAAGATGGTCATTTCATATTCATCGCAGGAGAAACCCATCAACACATAGAATCAGTTCTGAACATCTATACCCCCAATAAAAAGTCACCCAAATTCGTAAAAGACACACTACTAAAACTCAAAGCTCATATAAAACCTAACGCACTTGTAGTGGGAGACTTCAATACACCACTCTCAAGACTAGACAGGACCACAAATCAGAAAATCAACAAAGAAACAAAAGTACTAACAGAAGTTATGTCTCAACTGGGGTTAACAGACATGTATGGAATATTCCATCCAAAGACAAAAGAATATACCCTTTTCTGTGCTCCTCATGGAACCGTCTCTAAAACTGACCACATACTAGGTGGCATAACAAACCTCAACAGATACAAGAGAATAGGAATAGTCCCCTGTATCTTATCAGACCACCATGCTTTAATATTGGAATTCAATGATAACACAAATAGCAGAAAACCTGCAAACTCATGGAAAGTGAACAATGTGCAATTGCACCATTCCTGGGTCAAAGAAGAAATAAAGAAAGAAATAAAGAACTTTCAATATTCAACGAGAATTAGAACACAACATACCCAAACTTATGGGAAACTTTGAAAGCATTGCTACGAGGGAAGTTCATTGCACTAAGTTCCCATATGAAGAAAACAAGAATAGTCACATAAGAGAATTAACAGGTCAATTGAAAGAGAGAAAGCGACCTCACCCCATAGGAGTAGATGCCAGGCAATAATCAACTTGAGGGCTGAAATCAACAAAATAGAAACCAGGAAAACAATACAAAAAATCAATGCAATAAAGAGTTGGTTTTTTGAGAAAATCAACAAGATAGACAAACCTATATCCAAATTAACAAAAAAGAACAGGTAGAACATGCAAATTAACAAAATCCGAAATGAAAAGGGGAACATAACAACAGACACAGAGGAAATCCAGACAATTCTCAGGTCATACTTTGAAAATCTGTATTCCACAAAAATTGAAAATTCAAAGGAAATGGACGAATTTCTGGATAACTATCACTTACCAAAATTAAATCAAGAACAGACAAACAACTTAAATAGACCTATAACCTGCAATGAAATAGAAGCAGTCATTGAAAGCCTTCCAACCAAAAAAAGTACAGGGCCAGATGGATTCAGTGCAGAATTCTACCAGACATTCAAGGAAGAACTAAAACCACTAATCCTCAAACTCTTCCACAAGATAGAAACAGAAGGTTCATTGCCAAACTCTTTTTATAAGTCCACAATAACCTGGGTTCCCAAGCCTTACAAAGACACAACTAAGAAAGAAAACTACAGACCAATGTCCTGATGAACATAGATGCAAAAATACTCAATAAAATACTGGCAAACCGAATTCAAGAATACATCAGTGAAATCATCCACCATGACCAAGTTGGCTTCATTCCTGAAATACAGGGATGATTTAATATATGAAAATCTATCAACGTTATCCACAATATAAACAAACAGAAAAAGAAAAACCATATGATTTTCTCCCTAGATGTGGAAAAAGCCTTCGACAAAATTCAACACCCTTTCATGATAACGGTCTTGCAGATGTCAGGGATAACTGGAACATACCTAAATATAATAATAAGCAATATACAGCAAACAAACTGACAACATCAAACTGAATGGAGAGAAACTTAAGACAATTCCTCTCAAATCAGGAACAACACAAGGCTGCCCTCTCTCTCCATATCTTTTCGATATCGTACTAGAAGTTCTAGCTAATGCTATAAGACAACAAAAGGAGATCAAGGGGATCCAAATTGGAAAGGAAGAAGTCAAACTGTCTCTATTTGCAGATGATATGATAGTTTACATAAGCGACCTAATAAACTCCACCAGGAAAAACCTACAGCTGATAAACACCTTCAGGAAACTAGCAGGATACAAGATAAACTCAAAAAAATCAGTAGCCCTACTTTTTTCAGACAACAAAAAAGACAGAGAAAGAAATCAGCAAAACAACACACTTTACAATAGCCACAAGCAACATAAAGTATCTTGGTGTAAAGCTTACCAAATAAGTAAAAGCCCTACATAATAATTACTTTGTGGCTCTAAAGAAAGAAATTAAAGAAGATGCAAGAAAATGGAAAGATCTCCCATACTCTTGGATAGGTAGGATAAACATAGTAACAATGGCAATCGCCAAAAGCAATCTACAGATTCAATGCAATCCCCTTAAAATCCCACCATAATTCTTCACTGAACTTGAAAGGATAATAATCAACTTTATATGGAAAAACAAAAGACCCAGGATAGCCAAAACAACGCTTTACAATAAAAGAACTTCAGGAGCCATCACCATTCCTGACTTTAAGCTCTACTACAGAGTTATACTTCTGAAAACAGCCTGGTATTGGCATAAAAATAGACAGGTAGACCAATGGAATCGAATTGAAAATCCTGATATTAATCCATGCACCTATGAACACCTGCTTTTCGACAAAACAGCTAAAATTATACAACGGGGCAAGGACAGCATCTTCAACAAATGGTTCTGGCACAATTGGATGAGGGTGCGTAGAAGACTGCATATAGACCCATGTCTGTCGCCATGGAAAAAACTCAAGTCCAAATGGATCAAAGACCTCAACATCAATCTAGCCACATTGAACCTCTTAGAAGAGAAAGTAGGAGGTACCCTTGAACAAATTGGTATAGGAGACTGCTTCCTGAACATAACTCCCAGGGGCACAGATACTGTGAGCAACAATTAATCAATGGGACCTCTTCAAACTTAGAAGCTTCTGTAAGGCAAAGGACAAAGTTGACAAGACCAAACAGCAGCCCACTGACTTGGAAAAGATTTTCACTAATCCTATATCCGACAAAGGGCTGATCTCCAAAATATACAAAGAACTCAAGAAACTAGTCAACAAAACACCAAATAACCCTATTAAAAATGGGGTACAGAACTGAAGAAAGAATTCTCAATGGAGGAAATCAAAAAGGCTGAAAGACACTTAAGAAAATGCTCCACATCCTTAGCTATCAGGGAAATGAAAATCAAAACAACTTTGAGATGCCATCTTACCCCTGCCAGAATGGCTAAAATTAGAAACACCAGTGATGACATATGTTGGAGAGGATGTGGAGAAAGTGGAACACTCCTCCACTGCTGGTGGGAGTGCAAACTCATACAGCCATTTTGGAGATTGGTATTGCGGTTCCTCAGGAAAATGGGAATTAATTTACCACAGGACCCAGCCATCCCCCTCTTAGGCATATACCCAAATGATCCACATTCATGCCACAAAGACATCTATTCAACTATGTTCTTAGCAGCACTATTTGTAATAGCAAGAAGGTGGGAAGCAACCCAGATGCCCCTCAATTGAAGAATGGTTAATGAAGGTGTGGCACATCTACACAATGGAATACTACTGTGCAGAAAAAAAAATAATGGTATCTTGAAATTCGCAGGCAAGTGGATGGCACTTGAAGAAACCATCCTGAATGAGGAAACCCAGACACGAAAATAGGAAAATAGTATGTACTCACTCATATATGGATTTTAGACCTAGATCAAAGGATCACCAGCCTATGATTCACACCACCAGAGGAACTACGATACAAGGTGTATTCTAAGAGATTCATATAAAGTCCCCTCACAGAACTGGGAAGGGATAAGTCCCCCTGAGCTCAGGGGAAGTGGGGGGGCTGTGAATGGAGAGAAATGTAGGAGAATATGAGTGGGAGGAGAGGAAAATATGTGCGACTAGGAAGATTGAGCCCTTTTAGGAATAGAAGAAAGGAGATAGGGAGAGAGAGAGGACATAAAATAGGAAGCCAATATTGGTTTGAGGATAAAACTGAACACAAAGAAATGTCTAGAGAACTACAAGACTGCCACCCACTAACAGTTTGAGTTTCCTTTGAAAGGCTACCATAAATGGCCTTCCCGGATATAGAGATCAACAACTAACTTATCCATGGAGCCCTCATCTAATACCTGTTGGAAACAGGAGCAAACACCCATACATAAACACTGAGTCGAACTAGAACTCATATGCAGATGGAGAGGAGAAGACCAGACTGCAGAAACACATAGAGACAGCTTAACTGAACAAGGAGGAGCTAACGGGCCACCAGGCTGATAGCTGGGAAGCCAGCATGGGACTGACTCAGGCCCCCCTAAATACAGGTCTCAGCCAGAAGGACTGAGCAGTGTAAGGGACCTCAGACAGTGGAGCCAGGATGCATCCCTGGTGCACAAAAGGACGTTGAGAACACATCCCCAATTGAGGGATAACTGCCTTAACCTTGAGACAGGAGAGAAGCCCTAGTCCCTACTTCACATGTCCTGTCAGATCTACATCACCCCAACTGGATGGCATTCCCCTACATATGGAATTGGGGTGGGGGGATTGGAGAGGAGTGTGGTTAGGGTGCATGTGAGAGGGCAGAGAGTGTTAAAGGCAGGGAGGGAGTTAGGGAGAGGGAACTGGGATCGATATGTAAAATAATTAATTAAATAAAAATGATCATTATTACAAATATATCCAACAATTTTTCTTAAATAATTTAGTACAAATTATTTAGTACAAATTCAATTTTAATAGGAATTTTTGGGTTTAATGGATTGTCTTAAATATAGTGTATTTAATTTTTTAATTGAAACTTTAAAGGAATTTCAAATTTAAAAAGCATTGTGCAGTGAATTGACTTGGCGCAAACCCTATTAAAAAGGCATTTCAAATTAAATAAGGAAGTCTCTTGCACTCTAAACACGTCTTTTCTAGTGACTCACACCCTGCATTTATAGAGAACAGAATATGTACTTTGGTTATCATGAATTAACATTTACTTTTAGTTAGCCAGCAGGTGGAGCCATAACACGCCTAAAACAGAAATCATACTGCAAATGTCGTCTTTCTTCAGACACCAAGTTTGTTTTAGTTTCTTCACTAAACTCTACAAATAAAGGAAATAAAACCTTCAAAAATAAGAAAAGAAAAGAAATTTACTGAAATCAAAGAAAAATATGTTATATGTGTGTGTCTGTAATGTAATTGCAGGTTTTCAGACAATAATGGCATTTGTCTGTAGATTGGACGTCAACTTTGTGCGATCTATTTTGGTCTGCAACTAGTGAAACATGGGAATCATCAAATTCTAATTTCCTCAGGAAACTCATTGTGGAAAAAGACTCATGTCTTCCAAATGAGAATGTCTGTATTAAAGAAACATTGACTTCTTATCTGACCACATTTTAGGAAAAACAGGAACTGAGAATGTGGCAGGGTTTTAAATATGGGGAATATTCACTATTTGGCTTCCTTAGATTATTTAGATTTGCATATATTTGCCTTCTTTCAATGTCTGTTTGGACCCCTTGGATGCATTTTTAAACATATATTTTCCTTATTCCAAATTAGTCAAACAAAATAAATATGATTTAAAAATTTATTATTTTGTAATTTTCCTTTTTGTATTAATTATTCTCTTCTTTTTAAGAATATTGTTACTGTGACTCCCTGCATGGCCCAGAATGCACCAATATAGATGGAAGTTTTCCTAGGACATCAGAGAGATCTGTCGATATTGACTACAGAGTGCATGTCTCTAGATAACTTGATTTAATTAATTGGCTTACTGAGTATAAGTGACTGACCCTCACCAGTTTGGGTAACCAGCACACAGGCTCTGGTGGTCACTCCAGCAACAGAAAAAAAATTTCTTATCCAATAAATCATTTTTGTCTTAAATTTCACTGATTTCCAAATATGAGAAATTATCTTCTTCACCGTTGAGTCTGTTTTAACTCATCAAAGATCCTGGGGGAAAATACTGCCTTATCCTGCAAATGTTGAAACCCAGGTTGACAGAAATAAATGGATTTTGAGTATTGTTAACTGTAATTCCTCATCCCAGCATTCTAATGTCTCACTATGGGAAGCTGAAGCCACCTTAACCAGGCATGGTGGCGGAGGCCTGTAATCATGGTTCTTAGATAGTGGAAGTGGGTGTTTCAGGATTACAAAGTCATCCAAGAAAAAATGGTTCATGGGGGTATAGTGGGAAGACCAAGAACAAAGATTGACTATGCTTGGTTCTGGACACTGTACATAAGCTTCCCCAAAGCTCTAGTAATTCAGCGCCTTGTCACCAGCAATTGTTACCTAAGCTAATTTCCACCCATCTTTCTTATTCTTGTTAATGTTTCCTGACTAAGGTAGCCCAGATTATTTTGTGTCCAGATGCATAGAGCTCAGAGAGAAAAATTCACTGAAATTGGAATAATTAGCCACAAGAAAGGTTAGGCTCCCTGATTGCACATGAAATACCACATGTTCAGTCCTCAAAACATATATACATAACCAAGAGAAGTGAACTCTATTGATTTTAATTGTATGTTTGTGCATACATATTCACAAGTGCTTAACAAGAAAAGGAATTTAAGGGAAGAACATGGGAAGGGATGGAGAAAAGGCAGGAAGGAGTAAATTGGTGACATACTTTTTAAATAAAAGTTATGAGAATATATTTTAAATATTGAAGATGATGAGAAATATAGCTTAGCACTCCAAGAGCACTAGGTGTTATTACAAAGGTCACAAGTACCATTACCAGAAACCATAGCAGATAGCCATCTTCTGTAACTTGACTTCCAAGGAGATGGTACCCTATACCAGCCTTTGCACATACTGTGCCCAGGTGGCTGGAGGAAAACAGCAATATACATTAAATAAACCAAAGTAAAAATGGAATTCTCTACAGTGGTGTCACAGCCCTGCCATAGACATCAGGTAAACCTAGTTAAGATGATGTTCTGGTCTGCATGGAAGCAACCATGATGTTCCTGTGAGGTATCATGCTCAGAGATTAATATAAGTCATATTCTGAGGTTAAAATTGCTCAAAAGGACGGCTTGTCTAAGAACAGCATTCAGGGACAGATATGTGAATTTTCCTTGATGTTTTCTGTATTTGTGTCTTCTACTCTTTGTATGTGTGAGATTCATAGACTCTGATACATCCTTAAAATATATTGAGACAACTTTATACTGTAGGTTGTAACTTCTGATCTAAAAGATAGATTTTTCTCTTTAAGTCTTCATCTGTCTCAGTGGCTCACTTGCATTCTGTTGTCCCTATTTAAACTGTTTGATGTAGGTGCTGGGGCCTGTACGAGACTTAGGGGTGATATCATACATAGGTTGGAAAATCTCTTCTATATTGACTTTTTCTTGTACATATTTGCAATTTGATCTTTGGGCATGATCCCCACCCTGCTCCCAAATAAATCACACACAGGGGCTTATTCTTATTTGTGAATACCTGCCTTCCTTAACCCAGCTTGTTTCACTGCTAACTTTTCTTATCTTTAAATTATCCCGTCTATCTTTAGCCTCTGGGATTTTTCCATTCCTTAATTCTGTGCATCTTACTTTCACTCTTGCTCTATTTTAGAATATCTGGATGTGCTCTGCTTTTCATCTCCCCTGTAGATTTCTCATATTTATTCTCTCTGCCTTCCAAAATTGCCTATCATTTCTTCTGCCTTGATATTGTTCAGACAGCATTTTATTAGAACTTCCAGTGCTCAGACATGCAAGTTACCACACCTGGTGATAGAGCTAAACAAACTCCACAGTAAGGAATTCAAAGCATGTTTCCCATCATCATTTAATATATGTTCCATGGCATAAATGAACTAATATATCTTAAAATAAATTTCCACAACATCACCTCTTAGTGATTAGCCAGAGTTTATGTACACAGTACTTAAAGGAACTTGGTTTATTAATAATTTAAATATGTGGAGTGAATTCTTCCTGGGAAGACATATTAAGGCTATAGCAGTTGTATCTCTACAATTACAGGACATGGTTCTGGGGCAGCACTGTTTTGTTGACTTGGGTGTCTTTGGTTCTTAGCTGTATGTTTCCCAGGTCAATGAAATTATTTACCTCTTAATTGCAAATTGAACCATACATTAATGGGCTGTACCACCTCTGCATTTTCAAATTACAATTTTGAGTCCTGTAGTCCATTATCCATTGCAGTTACTACAAAAGGAATTCTTGTGGAGAATGTCTCCGCATTCAATTCCAAATAGGAAGACTACTTTCTTGTGTACACTACAGGGAGGAATGGTAGGCAATCAGCAGCTGGATTTTCCATGATGGAAAAGGTCAGAATATGGCAGGGTTAGTAACTTCATGATACCCCAAGATTGGGATTGTGGTTCTCAGTCGTGAGGCCCTGTGGATTTTGTTCCAGATGTTCTTAGGTTGCACTGTATTCCTCTTGTGCATTATTGTCTGATTAGCCTCCTTCAACATTTGTATACATCCTTTAATAACCAAATCCATTGGTTCGCATGAGCAAGGGACTTACTGTTGAATGTGGCAAATTCTGCAGCAATGTGGGATTATCAGGGATAAATCTCTACTTCACATGGAAGACGGGTTTTGAAACATGCTATCTTGTACTTTCTGCTCACCATGTCCTTTCCCTCATGTCTCAGGAAGATCTGTTAACTGAAGGAGAAGGATTATTCTAGGAGCCAGGTTCTGCCTTGATTCCACTGGTGAAGATTCTAAAGTTGTGTTGTGCACTTTTCTTTGGGCTCTGATGTGGGTTGAGTGCTTGGAAATCCCCACACCTCCTATGGTAATATATTATCGGCTGGTCCTAGGGGAAAGAGTGGCTTGGGAAGGTGTGTGAGATTCCAATGTTCCCAGATTGAGGTTGCAGCAGCTGATGCTGAGACCAGGGAGGTGTTCCTCCCCCAACTGGGTGCAGAACCGGCAGCCAGAAACTGGTTGAACTTGCTTCTTGCCTGGCACTATAATCTATATCTGCTTGTCCTTTTATTCCTTGAAATTCCACTGGACCTGTCAGCAGCCTTTGATCTCATCACATTGTGAAATTTGCCAGTTCATAATGTCATGGCAGAGCATCTGGAGCCAGATTGTCGTGAGAATATACCTGATATTGACATTCCTTTGAATTCTGATACCTGTTGTTCTTGGGTTGTCATCATGGAAGACATATGTGCCAAATTCAAGGCAACCTCATGCCCTCTAGTATGTTCCAGAACTTCTGCACTTTTAATATTGAACATTTACATTCAGGATTTATCTGGAGTTAATTGTATTAGCTTGTAACTGGTATCTAATGTGTTCAGTAGTAATCCATTACTAAAATGTTTTGTAGAGAGTATAACTGATGTCATAAAACATTACCATATCTTAGGAGACATTAAGTCACACAAAGCAGAATTTAGCTAATTTAGATCTCCATCCCGAATAGCCCAGATTTATTTGACCTATATACTAACCACACCTGTTAGAAATTGATTTGGCAAGATGTTAATGTTTGTTCATCGGATTAGCAGCATTTAAGCTGCATGTCCATAATGAAAGAGAAAATCCCGATTTTAAAACCAGTGAAATGTAAACAGAACATAAAAAGACAGTCCTCTAAATTGCTGTTCAAGGTTCATAACAGGGTGAACCAAACAATAAATCCTGGTGTAAATTATAGTTTTATTTATTCTAGAAGAGTTTATCTCCAGCTTTTTTGGAAAAACGGTTGAAAGGTAAGGTATGTTGATTGAGGTCCCTTGAACTCTATCAGTAGCATAACACGAAATTGCTCTCATTATCTTCTTAACTATTTCAACCACAATTCTTGGATTTGCAGTCCATAGTACCCCAGGTTGTGAAATTACCAGTCCATGCCACTTCAGGCTATATTTCATACCCAAAAAAAAAAAATAAATAAAATAAAAATTACTTGCATATGGAGCCACAGCTCTCCTTTAGACCATAATAGGAGTAATAGTGCACTGCATACACTTCAGGAAAAACACTCTAGGCAATGGTGAGATTACAACTTGTAGTTTAATGCAGTCAGATGCATAGGTCTCAATCCAAAGAAGGCATGATGGTGCAGTTTAAGAGGATTTTTCTGTTATTTTTTCCATGTATTCATTACTTCCATGTGAATGAAAACACAGGGTGGTGTGTGTGACAGTGTAGGGAGGAAAGCTGACTACTCAATGTTCAGTTTCCAATTGGGTGGTCTCCTGTATAGATGTTTAGAATCAGAAAACACAGATATTTATGACTCATAACAGTAAAAATTATACTTATGAGGTAGTGAGTAAAAACAATACAATAGTTGTGATGTCGCAGAAGGAAGAACTAACATATTACAATGACCTATCATTAGGGAAGCTTGGGAACCAGAAGTTTAGATTAGTGAGTCCTAGGGCCCAGGCTTACTCCACATTTAAATAAGGAGTTGTTGTAATTTTTATATAGCTGCTTATTCCTGGGAAGGCAGTTTTTCATCCAGGCAGGACATTGATTATTCTGTGAAAGAAGAAATACCACAGTGAATCTGTTTCTTCCAATTCCTGCACGTATTTATGGTTTGGACTTACCCATGAAGAGGGACCTGTGTATGAAGGGGATTCACTGGCTAACTATAAGCAGTGGTGGACACAGAAGAAAAAGGAAGGGTAAGAAGGAGTTTTTGGATTCCTGCTTTTTATGGTATCCTGACATTAGCACTGAGAACTGAAAATCCACTTTTTTTCTTACCAGAGATTTTTACAGTTGACTAAATATCAAATTGTGTAAATACACCTCATTTTTTTTACAATCAGTTCTCCAGTTCAGGGAATTCTTGGCTCTTTCCGAGTCATGGTTATAATGAATAATGCCTTAATGGTCATTGTGGTAGAAGGGAACAACCTTTGGGTTTATGAATAAGGGTGGTGGCTGGGCATTGACATAGATAGACTCTCAGTTTTCTGAAGAATGATGATACTTATGTCCATAAAGGCTGTATTAATTGCACTTTTACAAGTGTGTCCCTTCCTTACCAGCATGAGCTGTCCTTTACATGTTTAATATTTGCCATTTCTCAAAGTTCTAAGAAGGAATCAAATAGTAGTTTTGATTTGGAGTTCTCTGGTGGCTAATGGTATCAAACATTCCTTTAAGTGATTCTCAGCTACTTGACATATACCTGCTGAGAAATCTTGGCTCATATACATACCTCATTTTTTATTTGGATTATTTAGATTTTCAAATGTAGGCAGGTGTTTTGTTCTACCTGCAGCTCTCCAATAAACACACTGAGGCTTATATTAATTGTAAATGCTGAACCAATAGCTCTGCCTTATTACTAACTAGCTCTTACAACTTAAATTAACCCATTTCTATTAGTTGTTGTGCTGCCCAAGGTTTGTGACATTAGCCTATTCATCTTCTCTTCCTTCCTTTCTGTCTGGTTCATGACTTCACTGTCTCACCCTTTTCCCTGAATTATCCTAGTTTGATCCAGCCACCCAACTCCACGCATGCCCTGCTATAGTATTTTGAGCTCGATATTGTGGCTGAGAGTAAAACAAATTCATATTATACAGAAGAGATTTTCCACAGCATACAACATCTAGATATTTTTTGTTTTTATATACTTTTAATTTAGCCTCTATGGTATGTGGAGTTGTTAAATATCTAACCCCATTTCTTCGCTGACCCTTTGCCTGATTGAGTGTCCTTGGACTTACCACAATCATGCAGTTTCATGGGGTCCCATTTATTAATTGATTTTTCTATTCAGAATGCTGTCCCCTGTGCCAGTGTATTAAAGGCTTTTACACCTTGGTCTAGTTTCTGTTTCAGTGTGTCTGATTTCTGTTGAGGACTTTGACATACTGGGCTTGAGTGTTGTACAGGGGATCTATATGAATCTATTTCAATTTTTCATGGAAAAATTTAGTTTCACTAAGGACCATTTGTTGAAGTTGCTGTGTTTTTTTTCCATTTTGTATTTATGAATTTCATAATCAGAAATCAAGTGTCCCACCTGCATTTGTTTGATGCGGGGCTTTCAATTCATTCCATTGTAGCACTTGTCTGTTTCCTGCAAGAGCCATGCTATTCTTTTACTGTTGAGTTATTTTTACTAACTTTTTTTTTTATTCATATGAAGTTACAAACTGTACTTTCTCAGTCTTTGATGAAGTATGTTGTAATTTTTATGGTTATTGTGATGGATCTGTACATTGTTGTTAGAGGGATAGCCTTTGACTGGGTTAATGATATTGATCATGAGTATTGGAAATCTTTCCATCTGCTCATATGATCTTCCAAATACTCTTTCTACTTAAAAGGTTTTAAGCATACAATGTCTCACTTGTTTGTTAAGAATTACTTAAACATATGTTATATTACTTGAGTATGTTGTGATGAGTGCTGATTTCTTTACTTCTTCCTCAGTTGTTTGCTGTTTTTATGTAGAAAAATTACTGGTTCTTTGCTTGTTTGGTTGGTTTCTTGTTACTCTATTACCCAGTCATTTTATTGAAAGTGTTTATCACCTGTTCTTCCCTTGCAGAGTTTTTAATATCAATTATATTATTACTTACAGGAAACAATAGTTCAATATCTTCCTTTCAAATTAAACTCCATTGATATCTTTCAGTTGATTTATTGATCTAACTAGTACTTCAAGTACAATGTTGAGTAGGTGTAAAGTTGTTTTGTAATACATTTTCCAGGTTTTAACAGATGTAATTTGTGTTCTCTCTGTTATATTTTATGTTGTCTATGAGCTTGCTGTAAATATTATCCACTATGTAAATATATGCATCTCATATCTCTAATCTATCTAAGATTTTTATGATGTATGATTTTTGTCAAAGGCGTTTTCATCATGTAATGGGATGATTAAAAAAAATCAGGTTTTCACTTCAGTTAACATATCTTAGTGCAGAAGAACAAACACTACCAGCCCTACTTCTGACAGACAGCTTATATCCAAAATATACAGAAGGAGAACTCAAGTAACCAGTCTGCAAAAAACCAAATAAACCAAAGTTGAATAAAAAAAAAAAAAATCTGAGGAGAGAATTCTCAATAGAGGAATCCAAAATGGCTGAAAGAAACTTAAGAAAGTGCTCACAATCATAGTTATAAGGGAAATGAAATCAAAACAACTCTGAGATATCTTACTCCAGCCAGAATGGCTAAAATTAAAAACACCAATGACAACTTATGCTGGAGAGGATGTGGCAAAGGGGGGAACACTCTATCCACTGCATGTGAGAATGCAAACATGTACAACCATTTTGTCGATCAGTGTGCAGTTCCTCAGGAAAATGAAGATGCTCTACCACATTACCTAACAATGCCGCTCTTAGGAATATAGCCAAATAATCCCCATCCATAAGAAACGAAGACATGTGTTCACCTATATTCAGAGCAGCATTATTTGTAATAAGAAGAACATTGAAGTAACCTAAATGACCTCCAGCTGTAGAATGGATAAAGAAGATGGGGCACATTCCCACAAAGCAATACTATGCTGCAAACACACACACACACACACACACACACACACACACACACACACACTGGAATCTTGAAATCCACAGGCAAATGGATTGAACTTGGAGAAACCATCCTGAATGAGGTTACCAAGTCAGAAAAAGGGGAGCATAGTATGTACTCACTCATATATGGGTTTTAGACATAGTGCAAAAAGGATAACCAGTGTACAATTCACTGTAACTGAAGAGAAACTAGGATACAAGAAGTATTCCTAGAGGGTCATATAAGGTCTCTCACAGTATGGGGAAAGGGACAGATCTCCTGAGCATATGGGGTGTTGGAAGGGACTAGCAGAATGAGAAGGACCCTACGAGAAACAGAAGAAGGAGAGAAAAGCACGTGGGAAGATTGTATCAGGGAAGGAATAAGCTTGAGAAAAGAGGAGAAAGTGAGAAAAAGAGAGACAAGAATGAGAGACACAGAGAGAAACCA